>NC_068444.1:22334448-22477547 GCF_023373465.1 Oncorhynchus keta | reverse complement strand
GCATTTTTCAGCATTTTCTTTAAAAAAGATAGATTAAGAGTCAGATAAACTTAGATTTTTGTCTGGAACACATACTGGATTTTACCCTCTACAACATAACCCCTACTTCAAATCAAAACTTAAAACCTACAACCTGATTTTGGACGGAATTACGGAATCACCTGGAAGGTTCACAACTACCAAGGATTTTTACTCTATACAGCAAATTCTCTGGAAAACAACAGAAACCTGAAAACACCATCCAACCTGGAACTGAGTGAGTAATGCTTAGGCTGAACCTATATCTTATTTCCAAAAGCCAAGAAGAAAAATACACAACATTACTTTATAAGGACTGAATTCTAACATAATTCTGCCAAGCTTGATACAGCTTCAACTAGCACTGACGTGTCAAGTGAGAGGTGTCAAAGCCCATTAGCCCAACAATGGCAGGAGAGTCACACAGTCTACCCCAACCAAATGGAGAGGCCTTAGAAGCTCCCTCCCGCTGTTCAGAGGCAATTAAAATACAGTACCCTGTGCATGTAAAGAATGAGAAGTCAAGAAAAGATTACAAAATGAAGCTCCTTATGGAAAATCAAGAGACACTTTTTGCTGACTATTACAAAAATGGGAACATCAGCAACCTTATCTTCCACACAAACCATCCCCGGGCATGGCACAGTGCTATATTAGCACACTACCCCTCTGTTACGAGAGCGGGGATTACCGAGGGGTGGAAACTCAGAATACTTGATAACGAGGACTCTGAGTCATGTAATATAAATATCTATAAGTCCGGAACAGTGATCGTACAAAGTAACCACAAACAGCTTCAGCTGGACTTTCACCTAATCAAAGAATTAGCCCAACAGGAGAAGCTCTCCCTTGATAAAGATACCCCCACCCCGAGCGGGTCAAACCAGAGCTCTTCATTATGTAACACCACAGACGAGCAACCCCCAGCGGAGAGTCAACCTCCCAGCACGGACTACCACTCCCTCATTGAAATGAAGGACAAATTCACCCAGCTGGAGGTAAGACAGGTGGAGCTGGAACAGCAGGTGATTACACTTCAGTCAGCACAGACCCAGACAACAGTCCAGCACAACAACACCCCCTTAACCAGACCCGGAGAGCTGGAGGTGGACAGAGACATATCTGCACTCTGGACTGTGGTGAGACAACTTCAACAGGAGAAAGAGCAGAATCAGGAGAAGAACAGAGCATTAGAGGAGAGGATCGGACTGCTGGTGGAGGAGAGGTTGAGGGGGATGGAGGAGAGGGTGAGGGGGACGGAGGAGAGGTTGAGGGGGACGGAGGAGAGGTTGAGGGGGACGGCGTGTGACAGAGAACAACCCACTAGAGAGGTGGCCACCCCCACAGAGAAGCCAGCAGAACAGCCCACCCCAGCACCTGACAAAAGTTTCGACACCACAGCAGAACAGTCCACACCAGACCCTGACCATAGAGTCGACACCACAGCAGAACAGACAAATGAAGAACCACAAGCCCAGCGGCTCTCACCCCTCCGAGCACCCCCTGTCAGCCACCCTGATAGCCCTTCTGACAACCCCCTCACACCCACTGAGGACAAACACAAGACACAGATTGTACTACTTATGGACTCAAATGGGAAATATATAGAAGAAAAAACTTTTTCCCAAACATAGTGTGTCTAAACTCTGGTGTCCAAACACCCAGCGTGCCCTCGACCTTCTGTCTGAGGACCAACTAGGTTCACCCAGCCACATAATAATACACACAGGCACAAACGACCTGAGAGCACAGCAGGAAAGGGTGGCAACAGCACTGAAGGGAGTGATTGAAAAGGCTTCTTCTACTTTCCCCAACGCACAAGTGGTTATCTCCACCCTGCTACCACGAAAAGACTTCCACCCTGCCACAATACAGCGGGTAAACGCAAGTATTTCCCGTGACTGTGCCTCAAAACCAAATGTTTTCCTGGCCCACCACTCCACCCTGGACTTGAACAGCCTCTATGACCAGGTCCACCTCTACAAGGCAGCAGTGCCCACCTTTGCCAGGACCCTAAAGGACATCGCTCTCAAACGTATCCCCAACACTTCACACAGGAGCAACAGATCAATAGACTCTCCACCCAGACCAGCGAGACACCCTCCCAGACCTGCAGGACCCCCTGGACCTACACATAGAGGACCCACGCCAAGAGGAATTACATCCAGACCACAGTACACCCAGACACATCCACACCCCCACCCCAACCAATCAACACCCCCACGTCAACCATGCCCACACCCCATTTAGGCCCCCTCAGATCAGACCTATGCCACTCCTGCCCACCCCATGCACCCCACCCCCGCAAAGAGGGCCTCAACATGGAAGCCACACATACGCCCAGGTAGTGAGCGGGCAAACAGTCCCAACCCCCACTCTCACACTCGCCCAAGCCAATAGCATGTACCAGATGCTCAGCAGGCTCTGCTCACACTTACTGGCCTGAGGCCAAACCACACGACCAACAACATTGGACATTCTATGGAACAAAAAGCCTTCACTATATCATCCTGGAATATCCAAGGCCTGAGGTCATCTGCCTTTGGCCTAAAGAGCAGAAACCCGGACTTCACCAAAGAAATCGGTAACACAGACATTGTCATCCTGCAAGAAACCTGGTATAGAGGAGACGGACCCACTGGTTGCCCTCTAGGTTACAGAGAGCTGGTAGTCCCATCCACCAAACTACCAGGTGTGAAACAGGGAAGGGACTCAGGGGGTATGCTAATTTGGTATAGAGCAGACCTAACTCACTCCATTAAATTAATCAAAACAGGAACATTCTACATTTGGCTAGAAATTCAAAAGGAAATTATCCTAACAGAGAAAAATGTCCTCCTGTGTGCTACCTATATCCCCCCACTAGAATCCCCATATTTTAATGAAGACAGCTTCTCCATCCTGGAGGGCGAAATCAATCATTTCCAGGCCCAGGGACATGTACTAGTCTGTGGCGACCTAAATGCCAGAACCGGACAAGAACCTGACACCCTCAGCACACAGGGGGACAAACATCTGCCTGGAGGTGACAGCATCCCCTCCCACATATGCCCCCCTAGGCACAACTATGACAACATAACCAACAAAAACGGGTCACAACTCCTGCAGCTCTGTCGCACGCTGGGTATGTACATAGTCAACGGTAGGCTTCGAGGGGACTCCTATGGTAGATACACCTATAGCTCATCTCTTGGCAGTAGTACTGTAGACTACTTTATCACTGACCTCAACCCAGAATCTCTCAGAGCGTTCACAGTCAGTCCACTAACACCCCTATCAGACCACAGCAAAATCACAGTCTACTTAAACAGAGCAATACTCAACCACGAGGCATCAAAGCCAAAGGAACTGAGTAACATTAAGAAATGCTATAGGTGGAAGGAATGCAGTTTGGAAACCTACCAAAAAACAATTAGGCAACAACAAATTCAATCCCTTTTAGACAATTTCCTGGGTAAAACGTTCCACTGTAATAGTGAAGGTGTAAACTTGGCAGTAGAAAATCTTAACAGTATATTTGACCTCTCAGCTTCCCTATCAAATCTAAAAATCTCAAATAGAAAACCGAAGAAAATTAACAATAATGACAAATGGTTTGATGAGGAATGCAAAAATCTAAGAAAGAAATTGAGAAACCTGTCCAACCAAAAACATAGAGACCCGGAAAACCTGAGTCTACGCCTTCACTATGGTGAATCACTAAAACAATACAGAAACACACTACGGAAAAAGAAGGAACAGCATGTCAGAAATCAGCTCAATGCAATTGAAGAATCCATAGACTCTAACCACTTCTGGGAAAATTGGAAAACACTAAACAAACAACAACACGAAGAATTATCTATCCAAAATGGAGATGTCTGGGTAAACCACTTCTCCAATCTTTTGGTTCTATAACAAAGAACAAAGAGCAAAAACATATACATGATCAACTACAGATCTTAGAATCAACTATTAAAGACTACCAGAACCCACTGGATTCTCCAATTACATTGAATGAGTTACAGGACAAAATAAAAACCCTCCAACCCAAAAAGGCCTGTGGTGTCGATGGTATCCTCAATGAAATGATCAAATATACAGACAACAAATTCCAACTGGCTATACTAAAACTCTTTAACATCATACTTAGCTCTGGCATCTTCCCCAATATTTGGAACCAAGGACTGATCACCCCAATCCACAAAAGTGGAGACAAATTTGACCCCAATAACTACCGTGGAATATGTGTCAACAGTAACCTTGGGAAAATCCTCTGCATTATTATTAACAGCAGACTCGTACATTTCCTCAATGAAAACAATGTACTGAGCAAATGTCAAATTGGCTTTTACCAAATTACCGTACAACAGACCATGTATTCACCCTGCACACCTTAATTGACAACCAAACAAACCAAAACAAAGGCAAAGTCTTCTCATGCTTTGTTGATTTCAAAAAGCCTTCGACTCAATTTGGCATGAGGGTCTGCTATACAAACTGATGGAAAGTGGTGTTGGGGGTAAAACATATGACATTATAAAATCCATGTACACAAACAACAAGTGTGCGGTTAAAATTGGCAAAAAACACACACATTTCTTCACACAGGGTCGTGGGGTTAGACAGGGATGCAGCTTAAGCCCCACCCTCTTCAACATATATATCAACGAACTGGCGCGGGCACTAGAAAAGTCTGCAGCACCCGGCCTCCCCTGCTAGAATCCGAAGTCAAATGTCTGCTGTTTGCTGATGATCTGGTGCTTCTGTCACCAACCAAGGAGGGCCTACAGCAGCACCTAGATCTTATGCACAGATTCTGTCAGACCTGGGCCCTGACAGTAAATCTCAGTAAGACCAAAATAATGGTGTTCCAAAAAGGTCGAGTCACCAGGACCACAAATACAAATTCCATCTCGACACTGTTGCCCTAGAGCACACAAAAAACTATACATACCTTGGCCTAAACATCAGCGCCACAGGTAACTTCCACAAAGGTGTGAACGATCTGAGAGACAAGGCAAGAAGGGCATTCTATGCCATCAAAAGAAACATAAATTTCAACATACCAATTAGGATTTGGCTAAAAATACTTGAATCAGTCATAGAGCCCATTGCCCTTTATGGTTGTGAGGTCTGGGGTCCGCTCACCAACCAAGACTTCACAAAATGGGACAAACACCAAATTGAGACTCTGCACACAGAATTCTGCAAAAATATCCTCCGTGTACAACGTAAAACACCAAATAATGCATGCAGAGCAGAATTAGGCCGATACCCACTAATTATCAAAATCCAGAAAAGAGCCATTAAATTCTACAACCACCTAAAAGGAAGCGATTCACAAACCTTCCATAACAAAGCCATCACAAACAGAGAGATGAACCTGGAGAAGAGTCCCCTAAGCAAACTGGTCCTGGGGCTCTGTTCACAAACACAAACACACCCTACAGAGCCCCAGGACAACAGCACAATTAGACCCAACCAAATCATGAGAAAACAAAAAGATAATTACTTAACACATTGGAAAGAATTAACAAAAACAGAGCAAACTAGAATGCTATTTGGCCCTACACAGAGAGTACACAGCGGCAGAATACCTGACCACTGTGACTGACCCAAAATTAAGGAAAGCTTTGACTATGTACAGACTCAGTGAGCATAGCCTTGCTATTGAGAAAGGCCGCCGTAGGCAGACATGGCTCTCAAGAGAAGACAGGCTATGTGCTCACTGCCCACAAAATGAGGTGGAAACTGAGCTGCACTTCCTAACCTCCTGCCCAATGTATGACCATATTAGAGAGACATATTTCCCCCAGATCACACAGATCCACAAAGAATTCGAAAACATATCCAATTTTGAAAAACTCCCATACCTACTGGGTGAAATTCCACAGTGTGCCATCACAGCAGCAAGATTTGTGACCTGTTGCCACGAGAAAAGGGCAACCAGTGAAGAACAAACACCATTGTAAATACAACCCATATTTATGCTTATTTATTTTATCTTGTGTCCTTTAATTATTTGTACATTGTGTATGTATATATATATATATATATATATATATATATATAATATGACATTTGTAATGTCTTTACTGTTTTGAAACTGTTGTATGTGTAATGTTTACTGTTAATTTTTGTTGTTTTTCACTTTATATATTCACTTTGTATGTTGTCTACCTCACTTGCTTTGGCAATGTTAACACATGTTTCCCATGCCAATAAAGCCCTTGAATTGAATTGAAATTGAATTGAATTGAGAGAGAGAGAGAGATGTGCAGCTCTCTGAGTGACCTTGTCTTCTGCCCTGGTGAGTAGGGCTGACGGGTCTCAATATGGTTGCTCTGTATCACAGCCGACCCCGTCAATCCATTGATCCAGACCTCAGCAGCTACAGTACACTACATACACACTCACACTGGGACACTGGGAGAGAGCTCAATCACCAGCATGTCATATCCTGCATTCTTCTTAGTTAAGGATGTAAGGTTGAATCAGTCACTGGTTAGTTTGGTAGCATATAGGCTATCCTATCCGGACGAGGCAAATGTTTGATTACAAGTTTTCTGTGTGTGTGTGTATGTATGTGTGTGTGTGTGTGTGTGTATGAGACCTCTCCAGCGTCTGCATAGTGTTGAGGTTGTTGAGTTGTTATCTGTGTATTCACCTCTGCGGACGTACCACCATCTAGAGGTAGCCATGTGTAATTATAAACTGGGTGGGTCGATCCCTGAATGCTGATTGGCTGACAGCTCATTTCTAAAATATAGAAAACTGAAATATCACATTTACATAAGTATTCAGATCCACAGCGTTGAGTCTTCTTTGGTATGACCTTACAAGCTTTCCACACCTGTATTTGGGGAGTTTCTCCCATTCTCTGCAGATCCTCTCAAGTTCTGTCAGGTTGGATGGGGAGCATCGCTGCACAACTATTTTTAGGTCTCTCCAGAGATGTTTGATCAGGTTCAAGTCCGGGCTTTGGCTGGGCCACGCAAGGACATTCAGAGACTTGTCCTGAAGCCAATCCTGTCTTGTCTTGGCTGTGTGCTTAGGGTCGCTGTCCTGTTGGAAGGTGAACCTTCGGGATGAAAAACATCCCCACAGTATGATGCTGCCACCACCATGTTTCATCGTAAGGATGGTGCCAGGTTTCCTCCAGAGGTGACGCTTGGCATTCAGGTCAAAGAGTTGGATCTTGGTTTCATCAGACCAGAGAATCTTGTTTCTCATGGTCTGAGAGTTCTTTAGGTGCCTTTTGGCAAACTCCAAGCGGGATGTCATGTGCCTTTTATTAAGGAGTGCTTCCGTCTGGCCACTCTACCATAAAGGCCTGATTCATGGAGTGCGGCAGAGATGATTGTTCTTCTGGAAGCTTCTCCCATCTCCACAGAGGAACTCTAGTGCTCTGTCAGAGTGAACATCAGGTTCTTGGTCACCTCCCTGACCAAGGCCCTTACTCCCGATTTCTCAGTTTGGTCGTGCGGCCAGCTCTAGGAAGAGTCTTGGTTGTTCGAAACTTCTTCCATTTAAGAATGATGGAGGCCACTGTGTTCTTGGGGACCTTCAATGCTGCAGAAATGTTTTGGTACCCTTACCCAGATCTGTGCTTCGACACAATCCTGTCGCTGAGCTCTACGGACAATTCCTTTGACCTCATGGCTTGGTTTTTGCTCTGACATGCACTGTCAACTGTAGGACCTTATACAGTATAGACAGGTGTGTGCTTTTCCAAATCATGTCCAATCAATTGAATTTACCACAGGTGGACTCCAATCAAGTTGTAGAAACATCTCAAGGAGGATCAATGGAAACAGAATTCACCTCATAGCGAAGAGTCTGAATACTTATGTAAATAAGGTATTTCTGTTATATCTAATAGATTTGCAAAAATGTCTAAAAAACGGTTTTTACTTCGTCATTATGCGGTATAGTGTGTAGATAATATATATATTTTTTAAATACATTTTAGAATAAGGCTGTAACGTAACAAAATGTGGAAAAAGTCAAAGGGTCTGAATACATTCCGAAGGCACTATATGTACAGAAGTATGTGGACACCCCTTCAAATGAGTGGATTCGGCTATTTCAGCCACACTATTGATGACAGGTGTAGAAAATCGAGTACACAGCCATGAAAACTCCATAGACAAACATTGGCAGTAGAATAGCCTTACTGAAGAGCTTAGTGACTTTCAATGTGGCACCGTCATAGTGCCACCTTACCAACAAGTCAGTTCGTAAAATGTCTGCCCTGCTCGAGCTGCCCCGGTCAACTGTAAGTGCTGTTATTGTGAAGTGGAAACGTCCATGAGCAACAACTGCTCAGCCACGAAGTATTAGGCCACACAAGCTCACAGAACGGGACCACTGACTGCTGAAGCACGTAGCATGTCAAAATAGTTGCAAAACTGCCTCTGGAAGCAACTTTGTGGCAACAGTTTGGGGAATGCCCTTTCCTGTTTCAGCATGACAATGCCCCTGTGTACAAAGCGAGGTTCATACAAAAATGTTATTTTCGAGATCGGTGTGTAAGAACTTGACTGGCCTGCACAGAGCCCTGACCTCAACCCCATCGAACACCTTTGGGATGAATTGAATCGCTGACTGCGAGCCAGGCCTAGTCGCCCAAGATCAGGGCCCGACCTGCTCTTGTGGCTGAATGGAAGCAAGTCCCCTCAACAATGTTCCAACATCTAGTGGAAAGCCTTCACAGAAGAGTTGAGGCTGTTATAGCAGTAAAGGGGGGAACAACTCCATATTCAAGCCCATGATTTTGGAATGAGATGTTCGACAAGCAGGTATCCACCCACTTTTGGTCATGTAGTGTACCACGGCTAAGGGACTGTTCCCTTAGCCGTGTTCCATTCCCTGTTCAATTCCCTCCCAGCTAGGGTGTTTGGAGTAGCACTAGACTGTTCCATTCCCTCCCAGCTCGGGTGTTTGGAGTAGCACTAGACTGTTCCATTCCCTCCCAGCTAGGGTGTTTGGAGTAGCACTAGACTGTTCCATTCCCTCCCAGCTAGGGTGTTTGGAGTAGCACTAGACTGTTCCATTCCCTCCCAGCTAGGGTGTTTGGAGTAACACTAGACTGTTCCATTCCCTCCCAGCTAGGGTGTTTGGAGTAGCAATAGACTGTTCCATTCCCTCCCAGCTAGGGTGTTTGGAGTAGCACTAGACTGTTCCATTCCCTCCCAGCTAGGGTGTTTGGAGTAGCACTAGACTGTTCCATTCCCTCCCAGCTAGGGTGTTTGGAGTAGCACTAGACTGTTCCATTCCCTCCCAGCTAGGGTGTTTGGAGTAGCACTAGACTGTTCCATTCCCTCCCAGCTAGGGTGTTTGGAGTAGCACTAGACTGTTCCATTCCCTCCCAGCTAGGGTGTTTGGAGTAGCACTAGACTGTTCCATTCCCTCCCAGCTAGGGTGTTTGGAGTAGCAATAGACTGTTCCATTCCCTCCCAGCTAGGGTGTTTGGAGTAGCACTAGACTGTTCCATTCCCTCCCAGCTAGGGTGTTTGGAGTAGCACTAGACTGTTCCATTCCCTCCCAGCTAGGGTGTTTGGAGTAGCACTAGACTGTTCCATTCCCTCCCAGCTAGGGTGTTTGGAGTAGCACTAGACTGTTCCATTCCCTCCCAACACTAGACTGTTCCATTCCCTCCCAGCTAGGGTGTTTGGAGTAGCACTAGACTGTTCCATTCCCTCCCAGCTAGGGTGTTTGGAGTAGCACTAGACTGTTTCATTCCCTCCCAGCTGTATGGGGGTTGGAGTAGCACTGTGGAGAAGCATACTACTGGCAGACTCTTCACCAATGTGAAATAATTAATCAGCCTCCTTCTTGTGGCATTCTGTTGATACATTAAAGAGGAAGTCATGTGTTTCCCATGTTACAATCTTATGATTCCTTGGTTTTGCTAATAATGTGTTTCTCCAGCTCCAGGCTCCAGTGAGAATGCAGAGGAGCGTGTGTTTCGGGAGCGCATGCGGCCAAGGAAGAGGCAGGGTGCCGTACGAAGGAGGGTCCATCAGGTCAATGGACACAAGTTCATGGCCACCTACCTGCGGCAGCCTACCTACTGCTCCCACTGCAGAGACTTTATATGGTGAGAGACACACACACACCTACCTACGACAGCCTACCTACTGCTCCCACTGCAGAGACTTTATATGGTGAGAGACACACACACACCTACCTGCGGCAGCCTACCTACTGCTCCCACTGCAGAGACTTTATATGGTGAGAGACATACACACACCTACCTACGGCAGCCTACCTACTGCTCCCACTGCAGAGACTTTATATGGTGAGAGACACACACACACCTACCTACGACAGCCTACCTACTGCTCCCACTGCAGAGACTTTATATGGTGAGAGACACACACACACCTACCTACGTCAGCTTATAGAGACTTTATATGCGTGGTCATGGACGGTCAGCGCTCTTGTCTGTCAGTGTTGCCATGGAGACAGTGGGAAAAGCCCCTAGGCTAGCCATTACAGTGTGACAGTGGAAGCTTTATCCTGGAGAGTCCAGCTGGCTCTCTGTTCCCCGATGGCACCAAGCTACATGCACCAAGCTACATGCACCAAGCTACATGCATCAAGCTACATGCACCAAGCACGCATCTGTAGTACAAGCTGACAATTCCTGCTTCCCAGGGCTTATGACCTAACATATCACTGTAGTGCACACGGAGTCCGAGTGTCTTAAAGCTGTGAGAAGAGTCTGATCTGAACTGGGAACAGTGCCTGCCTACAGGTTGATGTTACTTTAAACAGTATCTCATTAATACAACAGGAATCTTGATGGCAGTGCACAATAGTCTTTCTCTCACTGACAAGTGCCTCCAGTTCTCTGATGAACTTTGAAACACAGAGTGTCGCTGTCAAAAGGTCCCTAACTGACTGCAGGACACTGTCACAATTTCAGACGCTCCCATTTCCACCTGAAAATTACCCCACACCAGTGTGTCGTCAGTGTGTATGTTCGTGTAAAAGCTCTAGTGTTATTTTTGGCGAACTGTGTTTCCATCAGGAGTGTGACACAAAAGATGTGTGAAGAGCAGAATCAACAACCTCTGCATCATCAAGACAGTTGCTTTGTGAGAAGGTGTTTACCATGGAAGTTGTTAACCCATGTTCACAGTTAGCCATTTTTCTGTAAATGCCAGCTAAAAAGACCCCGTTTCCAGGGCCTTGGCCCCAAGTCAGAGCAGGTCAGCTGAGGCCATTGCCCAGTGAGACACTGGAAATGGTCCATGGAGGTGGAAACAAAAAAGTCTGAGCCTTTTTGGTAAAACACTGAGGTAAGTCTCAGGTGGAAATTGGCCATAAGTGTAACAGGGGGGTAATGGGGTGACGTGGCTCCCTGACAGAGGTGATAAAGAGTGTTAGCACACAGCTGTGGCTATTTCAGGCCCAGCCTCTCCATCTTCCCTCCACCCCCTCCTCCCCCTCTCACACCCCGACTCAGCCATAAAATATGGCCACATTGCCACAGTGACAGCTCTGCTAAAGGTGGCAGAACACACTGCTCTGGCTCTGGAACCTGACATGTAGCACCTAGCAATGTACCTGATGAACTTATTAAATTAGACTGAGAGGCACAGTCTGTAAGAATTCCTGCTGTTCAATGGTTCAATTTCAATTAAAGTCGCACTCCAGTCTGCATTTATCACCTGATTTACTTAGCAAAAGGCACATCTCAATTGGTGGTCCAGGTATCCTCATGACATGGCACTAGTGAAGGGGGGCTTTCCTCTTTTGTTCTCTATAGAGCCCCACATTGGAGGTGTCATAATACCCATAAAATCTAGTGGTCAAACATGGAAATGGTTCCAATCGTTTTTCCACCATTCATTTTATTTTAGAAACACTTAAAATAAGGGCTGTGTTTTGTGTAGTCTTACCCTGGTATGACGTTTTTATAACCCTGTAAATCTTTCTCGGACAAGGTGACTTTTATCAATATATTCGGCTCTATTTACTCTCAGATTCGAAAGTGCTAATTAGCATCAACGTAGACATCATGCAAGACTACAAATCCCTGCAATCTACTGCACTTCGTCTCTAGCTGACACCTTTGCTAACAGGTATTGTGTCAATTTAAAGAGTGCCCAAGACAGTTTACAGAATTATCAATGTAAAATAAATGTAGTCAATTTATTTAATACTAAATGTACCTAGCTTTAGACAGTTAATCCAGAGATACTTACCTTTGCCTCGATTCGGCAGTCTCGTCCAAATCATCATGGCATTTGTAGTTCTTTATGATAGCCACATTAGCAACTAATTACCATTTAATTTTGGGGGTGTAAATACAGGTGAATATATTGATTGAAGTAGTACATGGTTAAAGTTGTACATGGTTATCAAATGCCTACACGAAATACAGCCCTTATTTTAAGTGTTTCTAAAATCCCTTATGGGAAAAATGAATGGTGGACAAACGATTGGAACCAGTTCCTTGTTTGACCGCTAGGTTTAATGGGTATTATGACTCATACTGTGGTACTCTATTGTTTCTCCATTGTTCCCCCAAGCAAGGGGGGAGGTCGATGACATCAGAGGATGACATCAGACCAACTCCCTGAATGGCCGACTACATGAAGTTTGCACTTCTGTCTAAAAAACTAAATTCTGCTCAAAACATATTTTTTTACCTTCAAGTGTTGTCCACATTATTTATACGTGGGATATTGTTTTTCAACAGGAAAAGGGTAAAATAGCTTTAATTACAGTTTACTTGAAGCACAGTCAGGCTGTTGAAATTACAGATTGAGCCTTCAATTAGAAACATGAAAAAAAATGTATGTGAATGTGACAAAGCTGTGAGGGTCTTCAAATATAGCAAGGAGTTTGAAACGTTTTAAATTGGGTCAGGAAATATTTATTTTGGATCCAAACATATGCACTTCATTCTAAGCAACACCTTACAATTCCACTGATCTAACATAATAATGTTCCATTTTGAATCTGACTCTATGTTGCATTGAGTGAAATGTCAGTGAGACTATGTATCTATCTCAACAGGGGTGTGATCGGGAAACAGGGCTACCAGTGTCAAGGTGATATAGCTACTTTCTCTCTCCTTACTGGCAGTTTCTCTGTGTGACATCTATCTGCACACCAATATGTATTCCTATCACTCTATACGTAATAGGGCCTTTGGGGATAAGTCAACTAACGTGTTGAAATGGAAGTGAATGACTGAGTTGTCTGGTGTCTCCTAGTGTGCACGTGTGTAGTCCATAAGCGCTGCCACGAGCTCATCATCACAAAGTGTGCTGGGATGAAGAAAGACAAAGAGGACACTACACCAGAGGAGGTAGGCATCTCTCCACATATTAGTTATAATGAGGTGAATCAATCTAGGGGTGTGACTGTTTTATTATTAGTGTTCTTTGTCTCCCCCTGCAGGTTGGATCCCAACGGTTCAGTGTTAATATGCCTCATAAGTTTGGTATTCACAACTTCAAAGTCCTAACATTCTGTGACCACTGTGGATCACTATTGTGGGGACTGCTCAGACAAGGGCTGCAATGCAAAGGTATGCCAGCACTCAAGCACACACACAGGCATACGCACACACACACACACACACACACACACACACACACACACACACACACACACACACACACACTGACATATATAAACAAATGCACTACAACTCACTACTAATCACGGACATTGAAACTATAGCGGTGTGCAATAACATTATGTGCACGCTCAGGGACCTTGGACATTAAGGGGATGTGTAAGATTGAGTATAGGATATGCATGTGTATATGTGTGCATATTTATATATACGTGCATTCGGAAAGTATTCAGACCCCTTGACTTTTCCCACATTGTGTTATGTTACAGCCTTACTCTATAATGAATTCATTTTTTACCTCATCAGTCTACACACAATACCACATAATGACAAAGGTAAAACAGGTTTTACATTTTTTGCAAATGTATAAAAAATAAATAAATGGAAATATCACATTTACATAAGTATTCAGACCCAATACTCTGTACTTTGTTGAAGCACCTTTGGCAGCGATTACAGCCTTGACTCTTCTTGGGTATAACGCTACAAGCTTGGCACACCTGTATTTGGGGAGTTTCTCCCATTTTCCTCTGCAGATCCTCTCAAGCTCTGTCAGGATGGATGGTAAGCATCGCTGCACAGCTATTTTCAGGTCTCCAGAGATCGGGTTTGAGATCAAGTTCGTTCGGGTTCAAGTCCGGGCTCTGGCTGAGCTACTCAAGGACATTCAGAGACTTGTCCCGAAGCCTCTCCTGCGTTGTCTTGGCTGTGTGCTTTGGGTCATTATCCTGTTGGAAGGTGAACGTTCGCCCAAGTCTGAGGTCCTGAGTGCTCTGGAACAGGTTTTCATCAAGGATTACATTTACATTTAAGTCATTTAGCAGACGCTCTTATCCAGAGCAACTTACAAATTGGTGCATTCACCTTATGACATCCAGTGGAACAGTCACTTTACAATAGTGCATCTAAATCTTAAAGGGGGGAGAAGGATTACTTATCCTATCCTAGGTATTCCTTAAAGAGGTGGGGTTTCAGGTGTCTCCGGAAGGTGGTGATTGACTCCGCTGTCCTGGCGTCGTGAGGGAGTTTGTTCCACCATTGGGGGGCCAGAGCAGCGAACAGTTTAGACTGGGCTGAGCGGGAACTGTACTTCCTCAGTGGTAGGGAGGCGAGCAGGCCAGAGGTGGATGAACGCAGGATCTCTGTACTTTGCTCCGTTCATCTTTCACTCAATCCTGACTAGTTTCCCAGTCACTGCCGCAGAAAAGATATCCCCACAGCATGATGCTGCCACCACCATGCTTCACCATAGGGTTGGTGCTAGGTTTCCTCCAGATGTGAGGCCAAGGACTTCAATCTTGGTTTCATCAGCCCTGAGAATCTTGTTTCTCATGGTCTGAGAGTCTTTTAGGTGCCTAATGACAAACTCCAAGCGGGCTGTCATGTACCTTTTACTGAGGAGTGGCTTCCGTCTGGCCACTCTGCCATAAAGGGCTGATTGGTGGAGTGCTGCAGAGATGGTTGCCCTTCTGGAAGGTTCTCCCATCTCCACAGAGGAATTCTAGAGCTCTTTCAGAGTGACCATCGGGTTCTTGGTCACCTCCCTGACCAAGGCCCTTCTCCCCTGATTGCTCAGTTTGGCAGAGCGGAGTCTTGGTGGTTCCAAACTTCTTCCATTTAAGAATGATGGAGGTCACTGTGTTCTTGGGGACCTTCAATGCTGTAGAAATGTTTTGGTACACTTCCTCAGGTCTGTGCCTCAACACAATCCTGTCTCGGAGCTCTATGGACAATTCCTTCGACCTCATGGCTTGGTGTTTGCTCGGACATGTACTGTCAGCTGTGGGACCTTATATAGACAGATATGTACATTTGCAAATCATGTCCAATCAACTGAATTTACCACAAGTGGACTCCAATCAAGTTGAAGAAACATCTCATGCTCATTTCTATTTTAGAATAAGGCTGTAAAATAACAACATGTGGAAAAAGTCAAGGGATCTGAATATGTTCTGAATGCACTTTATGTATATATGTATATATGACTTAAATAACAAAATGTGGAAAAAGTCAAGGGATCTGAATATGTTCTGAATGCACTTTATGTATATATATATATATGACTTAAAAAATATATGGGGGATTGGAAATGAAGCAGACAATTACATTGGTGGAAGCTAAAATCTATCTGCAATATGAAAGCTGATCTACCCCCCACCAACAACAACAAAACATGATAATAAAACAGATTGAATATAGGAAGGACAGCTATGTAATGTGGAAGGAAGGGGTAAGAGTCCTTAAACTGTCATTCTTCTTTTGTTGTTTCATGAATTTGTATGTTTGATGTTATGTCTGGTCTTTGCCATGTCTTTTACATTTCACAGTGCATTTTCTTGTACGTAAAGTAAATATCTGTGAAGATCAGACAATAAAGAATTCTAATCTAACATAGTAAATTCTCACAACATGTGTTACTTGTCAAGAAGATTGTGATGCACTCCAATAGCATGGATTCTCTCTGTTTGTAAGGTGAATGTACATGTGGTGTAACTATGGTCTGTCTCAGTCTGTAAGGTGAATGTACATGTGGTGTAACTATGGTCTGTCTCAGTCTGTAAGGTGAATGTACATGTGGTGTAACTATGGTCTGTCTCAGTCTGTAAGGTGAATGTACATGTGGTGTAACTATGGTCTGTCTCAGTCTGTAAGCTGAATGTACATGTGGTGTAACTATGGTCTGTCTCAGTCTGTAAGGTGAATGTACATGTGGTGTAACTATGGTCTGTCTCAGTCTGTAAGGTGAATGGGCATGTGGTGTAACTATGGTCTGTCTCAGTCTGTAAGGTGAATGTATATGTGGTGTAACTATGGTCTGTCTCAGTCTGTAAGGTGAATGTACATGTGGTGTAACTATGGTCTGTCTCAGTCTGTAAGGTGAATGGACATGTGGTGTAACTATGGTCTGTCTCAGTCTGTAAGCTGAATGTACATGTGGTGTAACTATGGTCTGTCTCAGTCTGTAAGGTGAATGTACATGTGGTGTAACTATGGTCTGTCTCAGTCTGTAAGGTGAATGTACATGTGGTGTAACTATGGTCTGTCTCAGTCTGTAAGGTGAATGGACATGTGGTGTAACTATGGTCTGTCTCAGTCTGTAAGGTGAATGTACATGTGGTGTAACTATGGTCTGTCTCAGTCTGTAAGGTGAATGGACATGTGGTGTAACTATGGTCTGTCTCAGTCTGTAAGGTGAATGGACATGTGGTGTAACTATGGTCTGTCTCAGTCTGTAAGGTGAATGGACATGTGGTGTAACTATGGTCTGTCTCAGTCTGTAAGGTGAATGTACATGTGGTGTAACTATGGTCTGTCTCAGTCTGTAAGGTGAATGTACATGTGGTGTAACTATGGTCTGTCTCAGTCTGTAAGGTGAATGGACATGTGGTGTAACTATGGTCTGTCTCAGTCTGTAAGGTGAATGGACATGTGGTGTAACTATGGTCTGTCTCAGCCTGTAAGGTGAATGGACATGTGGTGTAACTATGGTCTGTCTCAGTCTGTAAGGTGAATGTACATGTGGTGTAACTATGGTCTGTCTCAGTCTGTAAGGTGAATGTACATGTGTTGTAACTATGGTCTGTCTCAGTCTGTAAGGTGAATGTACATGTGGTGTAACTATGGTCTGTCTCTGTCTGTAAGGTGAATGTACATGTGGTGTAACTATGGTCTGTCTCTGTCTGTAAGGTGAATGTGCATGTGGTGTAACTATGGTCTGTCTCAGTCTGTAAGGTGAATGTGCATGTGATGTAACCATGGTCTCTCTCTCAGTCTGCAAGGTGAATGTACACAGACGCTGTGAAAGTAACGTGGCCCCTAACTGTGGGGTGGACGCGAGGGGCATCGCCAAGGTTCTGTCTGACCTGGGGGTCACACCAGACAAGATCTCCAGCAGTGCCCAGAGGAGGAAAAAGGTCAGAGAAACCGCCATGAGCAAGGGACACTTCCAGGGTCAGGGGGCACTGCCAGGGTTAGGGGGCACTGCCAGGGGCATGGGGCAGGGGAGGCAGGGGCGAGAGAAAGGGGTATGGGCAAGGAGCAGAGGTTTGGGGCAGGGGCAAAGGGTAGGGGTATGGGTATGGGCAAGGAGCAGGGGTATGGGCAAGGAGCAGGGGTATGGGCAAGGAGCAGGGGTATGGGCAAGGAGCAGGGGTATGGGCAAGGAGCAGGGGTATGGGCGAGGAGCAGGGGTATGGGCGAGGAGCAGGGGTATGGGTAGAGGCAGGGGGTGATAAAGGAAATAATTGATGAGAATTCAGATTCAGAAAATGTTTATGTCCTCAATGAGGCAATTCATTTTGCAGCAGTCACAATACATCAGAGGTGGGACCATGTAAATATTATTTGAGTCACAAGCAAGTCTCGAGTCATAAGGTCCAAGTCTCAAGTCGAGTACCAAGTCGAACGGGTCGAGTCTCGAGTCAAGTCCAGGTCGTTGAGTCCCAAGTCAAACGGGTCGAGTCTTGAGTCAATACCAAGTTGTGCATTCTCTAAGAGCAAGTCAAGTGAAGTCGAGTCACCAGTTTTTCCAAGTCAAGTAAAAAAAAATCTATACATGCAATGACTTGTTCAACTACAAATCGAGACCTATGGACTATAAGGTTCTATCTGACATTTTAGTCAGAAATGAGTTAGTCACATATAATAGCTCTTTAGATGGTTCTTCATATGTTTGCAAAGTCAATTTTATGTGAAAAAAATGTACAACTAGAAAGTTCTATCTGCATAAATCCATTTGAAATTGGTGCTATAAGGGTCTATCTGCAATCCAATCACAACCTTGAACAAATATAGGACCAATCAGAACACATCTTTGCCATCTCCCTCTAAGTATGGTCTAGGCCAGTCAAGCCAGCAATAATGGCATGCAAGCAACAACAAAAAAAGTAAATGATGTCACATCGCTGTTCAGTGATGACAGTAATTTATCTAAAGATCATATTGCATTTCTTAATGTATTTGATGATGTATTCTGACTCTATATTGGTAAAATTGTGTTATTCTATCATTTCTGTATTCAAATAGCTACAGTCTTCTTAATATCTGAACATGTCTAATTCAGAAGTGATAGAGTCTTATCGCCGAACTGTATCTGCTATTGCACCCCATAAAAAATGTTTTTACAAATGTCTCAGGATTTTGATACTCTGTACTTTAGGTACCTTTAAGATGAGGACCTTAATGGGTTTTGAAAAAATAATACACTACAAAACAGTTCTGTGATCTGGGGGTTACAGGATCATACGGCCTACCCTACCGGTATGCAGCGGGGGTTACAGGATCATACGGCCTACCCTACCGGTATGCAGCGGGGGTTACAGGATCATACGGCCTACCCTACCGGTATGCAGCGGGGTTACAGGATCATACGGCCTACCCTACCGGTATGCAGCGGGGTTACAGGATCATACGGCCTACCCTACCGGTATGCAGCGGGGTTACAGGATCATACGGCCTACCCTACCGGTATGCAGCGGGGTTACAGGATCATACGGCCTACCCTACCGGTATGCAGCGGGGGTTACAGGATCATACGGCCTACCCTACCGGTATGCAGCAGGGGTTACAGGATCATACGGCCTACCCTACCGGTATGCAGCGGGGGTTACAGGATCATACGGCCTACCCTACCGGTATGCAGCGGGGGTTACAGGATCATACGGCCTACCCTACCGGTATGCAGCGGGGGTTACAGGGTCATACGGCCTACCCTACCGGTATGCAGCGGGGGTTACAGGATCATACGGCCTACCCTACCGGTATGCAGCGGGGGTTACAGGATCATACGGCCTACCCTACCGGTATGCAGCGGGGGTTACAGGGTCATACGGCCTACCCTACCGGTATGCAGCGGGGGTTACAGGATCATATACGGCCTACCCTACCGGTATGCAGCGGGGTTACAGGATCATACGGCCTACCCTACCGGTATGCAGCGGGGGTTACAGGATCATACGGCCTACCCTACCGGTATGCAGCGGGGGTTACAGGATCATACGGCCTACCCTACCGGTATGCAGCGGGGGTTACAGGATCATACGGCCTACCCTACCGGTATGCAGCGGGGGTTACAGGATCATACGGCCTACCCTACCGGTATGCAGCGGGGGTTACAGGATCATACGGCCTACCCTACCGGTATGCAGCGGGGTTACAGGATCATACGGCCTACCCTACCGGTATGCAGCGGGGGTTACAGGATCATACGGCCTACCCTACCGGTATGCAGCGGGGTTACAGGATCATACGGCCTACCCTACCGGTATGCAGCGGGGGTTACAGGATCATACGGCCTACCCTACCGGTATGCAGCGGGGGTTACAGGATCATACGGCCTACCCTACCGGTATGCAGCGGGGGTTACAGGATCATACGGCCTACCCTACCGGTATGCAGCGGGGGTTACAGGATCATACGGCCTACCCTACCGGTATGCAGCGGGGGTTACAGGATCATACGGCCTACCCTACCGGTATGCAGCGGGGGTTACAGGATCATACGGCCTACCCTACCGGTATGCAGCGGGGTTACAGGATCATACGGCCTACCCTACCGGTATGCAGCGGGGGTTACAGGATCATACGGCCTACCCTACCGGTATGCAGCGGGGTTACAGGATCATACGGCCTACCCTACCGGTATGCAGCGGAGGTTACAGGATCATACGGCCTACCCTACCGGTATGCAGCGGGGGTTACAGGATCATACGGCCTACCCTACCGGTATGCAGCGGGGGTTACAGGATCATACGGCCTACCCTACCGGTATGCAGCGGGGTTACAGGATCATACGGCCTACCCTACCGGTATGCAGCGGGGTTACAGGATCATACGGCCTACCCTACCGGTATGCAGCGGGGGTTACAGGATCATTGGCCTACCCTACCGGTATGCAGCGGGGGTTACAGGATCATACGGCCTACCCTACCGGTATGCAGCGGGGGTTACAGGATCATACGGTCTACCATACCGGTATGCAGCGGGGGTTACAGGATCATACGGCCTACCCTACCGGTATGCAGCGGGGGTTACAGGATCATACGGCCTACCCTACCGGTATGCAGCGGGGGTTACAGGATCATACGGCCTACCCTACCGGTATGTAGCGGGGTTGCAGGATCATACGGCTTACCCTACCGGTATGCAGCAGGGGTTACAGGATCATTGGCCTACCCTACCGGTATGCAGCGGGGGGTTACAGGATCATACGGCCTACCCTACCGGTATGCAGCGGGGTTACAGGATCATACGGCCTACCCTACCGGTATGCAGCGGGGGTTACAGGATCATACGGCCTACCCTACCGGTATGCAGCGGGGTTACAGGATCATACGGCCTACCCTACCGGTATGCAGCGGGGTTACAGGATCATTGGCCTACTCTACCGGTATGCAGCGGGGTTACAGGATTATATGGCCTATCCTACCGGTATGCAGCGGGGTTACAGGATCATATGGCCTACCCTACCGGTATGCAGCGGGGGTTCGGGGATCATATGGCCTACCCTACCGGTATGCAGCGGGGGTTACAGGGTCATACGGCCTACCCTACCGGTATGCAACGGGGTTACAGGATCATATGGCCTACCCTACCGGTATGCAGCGGGGTTAGAGGATCATATGGCCTACCCTACCGGTATGCAGCGGGGGTTACAGGGTCATACGGCCTACCCTACCGGTATGCAGCGGGGGTTACAGGATCATATGGCCTACCCTACCGGTATGCAGGGGGTTAGAGGATCATACGGCCTACCCTACCGGTATGCAGCGGGGTTACAGGATCATACGGCCTACCCTGCCGGTATGCAGCGGGGGTTACAGGATCATACGGCCTACCCTACCGGTATGCAGCGGGGTTACAGGATCATACGGCCTACCCTACCGGTATGCAGCGGGGGTTACAGGATCATACGGCCTACCCTACCGGTATGCAGCGGGGGTTACAGGATCATTGGCCCACCCTACCGGTATGCAGCGGGGGTTACAGGATCATACGGCCTACCCTACCGGTATGCAGCGGGGGTTACAGGATCATACGGTCTACCCTACCGGTATGCAGCGGGGGTTACAGGATCATACGGCCTACCCTACCGGTATGCAGCGGGGGTTACAGGATCATACGGCCTACCCTACCGGTATGCAGCGGGGGTTACAGGATCATACGGCCTACCCTACCGGTATGTAGCGGGGGTTACAGGATCATACGGCTTACCCTACCGGTATGCAGCAGGGGTTACAGGATCATTGGCCTACCCTACCGGTATGCAGCGGGGGTTACAGGATCATACGGCCTACCCTACCGGTATGCAGCGGGGGTTACAGGATCATACGGCCTACCCTACCGGTATGCAGCGGGGGTTACAGGATCATACGGCCTACCCTACCGGTATGCAGCGGGGTTACAGGATCATACGGCCTACCCTACCGGTATGCAGCGGGGGTTACAGGATCATTGGCCTACTCTACCGGTATGCAGCGGGGGTTACAGGATTATATGGCCTATCCTACCGGTATGCAGCGGGGGTTACAGGATCATATGGCCTACCCTACCGGTATGCAGCGGGGGTTCGGGGATCATATGGCCTACCCTACCGGTATGCAGCGGGGGTTACAGGGTCATACGGCCTACCCTACCGGTATGCAACGGGGGTTACAGGATCATATGGCCTACCCTACCGGTATGCAGCGGGGGTTAGAGGATCATATGGCCTACCCTACCGGTATGCAGCGGGGGTTACAGGGTCATACGGCCTACCCTACCGGTATGCAGCGGGGGTTACAGGATCATATGGCCTACCCTACCGGTATGCAGGGGGGTTAGAGGATCATACGGCCTACCCTACCGGTATGCAGCGGGGGTTACAGGATCATACGGCCTACCCTGCCGGTATGCAGCGGGGGTTACAGGATCATACGGCCTACCCTACCGGTATGCAGCGGGGGTTACAGGATCATACAGTCTACCCTACCGGTATGCAGCGGGGGTTACAGGATCATACGGCCTACCCTACCGGTATGCAGCGGGGGTTACAGGATCATACGGCCTACCCTACCGGTATGCAGCGGGGGTTACAGGATCATACGGTCTACCCTACCGGTATGCAGCGGGGGTTACAGGATCATACGGCCTACCCTACTGGTATGCAGCAGGGGTTACAGGATCATTGGCCTACCCTACCGGTATGCAGCGGGGGTTACAGGATTATATGGCCTATCCTGCCGGTATGCAGCGGGGGTTACAGGATTATATGGCCTACCCTACCGGTATGCAGCGGGGGTTACAGGATCATACGGCCTACCCTACCGGTATGCAGCGGGGGTTACAGGATTATATGGCCTATCCTGCCGGTATGCAGCGGGGGTTACAGGATCATACGGCCTACCCTACCGGTATGCAGCGGGAGTTACAGGATCATAGTCGTGAGGCTCCAAGTCAAAGTCGTCTAAAGTTGTTTTATTTTCTACCAAGTCAAGTCATGTGACTCGAGTCCACGCCTCTGCAATACATACAAACAAAATCACATATTTTAAAACAGATAGCAAAGGATATTTACAAGAAAGTAGGCTGGATAAGTGCAATTTCATAAAAATTACAGAATTATGCTACATGTTGAAGTGCAAGTGCTAAAGTGCATTAAGTCCAACATCTAGGTGTGGTAGAGAGATGTGGTAGATGTGGTAGAGAGATGTTGTAGAGAGATGTGGTATAGGGATGTGGTAGAGGGATGTTGTAGATGTGGTATAGAGATGTGGTAGAGGGATGTGGTTGATGTGGTATAGAGATGTGGTAGAGGGGTGTGGTAGATGTGGTATAGAGATGTGGTATAGAGATGTGGTAGAGAGATGTGGTAGATGTGGTAGATGTAGTATAGAGATGTGGTAGAGAGATGTGATAGATGTGGTATAGAGATGTGGTAGAGAGATATGGTAGAGAGATGTGGTAGATGTGGTAGATGTAGTATAGAGATGTGGTAGAGAGATGTGGTATATGTGGTAGAGAGATGTGGTAGATGTGGTATAGAGATGTGGTATATGTGGTAGAGAGATGTGGTAGATGTGGTAGAGAGATGTGGTATAGAGGTGTGGTAGATGTGGTAGAGAGATGTGGTAGAGAGATGTGTTAGATGTTGAAGAGAGATGTGGTACATGTGGTAGAGAGATGTGGTAGAGATGTGGTATAGAGATGTGGTAGATGTGGTAGAGAGATGTGGTAGAGAGATGTGATAGATGTGGTAGAGATATGTGGTAGAGAGATTTGGTAGATGTGGTATAGAGATGTGGTAGAGAGATGTGGTTGATGTGGTAGAGAGATGTGGTAGAGGGATGTGTCAGATGTGGTACAGATGTAGTAGAGAGATGTGGTAGAGATATGTGGTAGAGAGATTTGGTAGATGTGGTATAGAGATATGGTATAGAGATGTGGTAGATGTGGTAGAGAGGTGTGTTAGATGTGGTAGAGAGATGTGGTAGATGTGGTAGAGAGATGTGGTAGATGTGGTATAGAGATGTGGTTGATGTGGTAGAGAGATGTGGTAGAGAGATGTGTCAGATGTGGTACAGATGTAGTAGAGAGATGTGGTAGAGAGAGGTGGTAGATGTGGTATAGAGATGTGGTAGAGAGGTGTGTTAGATGTGGTAGAGAGATGTGGTAGATGTGGTAGAGAGATGTGGTAGATGTGGTAGAGAGATGTGGTAGAGAGATGTGGTAGAGAGATGTAGAGAGATGTGGTTGATGTGGTAGAGAGATGTGGTAGATGTGGTAGAGAGATGTGGTAGATGTGGTATAGAGATGTGGTAGAGAGAGGTGGTAGATGTGGTATAGAGATGTGGTAGAGAGATGTGGTAGAGATATGTGGTAGAGATATGTGGTAGATGTGGTAGAGAGATGTGGTAGATGTGGTAGAGAGATGTGGCAAATGTGGTAGAGAGAGGTGGTAGATGTGGTATAGAGATGTGGTATAGATTGAGAAGGATTGCAGGACGATGATTATGATAATGGTGAAAATGAGGATGTTGTTCTCCATAGATAACCCAAGAACCCCAGCAGCCGTTACCATGTACCCCCCAGACAGAGGAGGACCGATCCAAATCGGCCCCCACCTCCCCATGTGACCAAGGTACACACACATGTCAAAATGTGCATCTGTACAGTACATTCAATTCATGGTGGTACTTTGGAGGGTTCCGGGGAGTGTTTTTCTTATTATTTCCACCCCTGGCCTTACACAGAGGAACACACTCTTATTCCTCCTTTCCCTCTCTGGTTTCTCTCCCAGATCTGAAAGAGTTGGAGAACATCCGCAAGGCGCTGTCGTTTGAGCAACGTGGACAGGAACACAAGTCAGCCTCGTCCTCCTCTTCCAGCAGGGTGGGGTTGGGCTCAGAGGTGGGCGAGGCCCGAGAGAACGGAGAACTCAAGATCATCCAGACCAAGAGGATGACCCTGCAGGACTTCCTCTTCATCAAGGTCCTGGGCAAAGGCAGCTTCGGAAAGGTACAGTACTGTCAGTCAGTCTCTGTCTGTCTGTCTGTCTGTCTGTCTGTCTGTCTGTCTGTCTGTCTGTCTGTCTGTCTGTCTGTCTGTCTGTCTGTCTGTCTGTCTGTCTGTCTGTCTGTCTGTCTGTGTAGGTGATGCTGGCTGAGCTGAAAGGAACTGATGAGGTGTATGATAACCTCTACGGGTCTTCCCTGTAGGTGATGCTGGCTGAGCTGAAAGGGACAGATGAGGTGTATGATAACCTCTGAGGTTCTTCCCTGTAGGTGATGCTGGCTGAGCTGATAGGGACTGATGAGGTGTATGATAACCTCTACGGGTCTTCCCTGTAGGTGATGCTGGTTGAGCTGACAGGGACTGATGAGGTGTATGATAACCTCTACGGGTCTTCCCTGTAGGTGATGCTGGCTGAGCTGAAAGGAACTGATGAAGTGTATGCTGTGAAGGTGCTGAAGAAAGACGTGATCCTGCAGGATGATGATGTGGACTGTACCCTTACAGAGAAACGCATCCTGGCCCTGGCTAGGAAACACCCCTACCTGACCCAGCTCTTCTGCTGCTTCCAGACCAAGGTAGGAAACACCCCTACCTGACCCAGCTCTTCTGCTGCTTCCAGACAAAGGTAGGAAACACCCCTACCTGACCCAGCTCTCTGCTGCTTCCAGACCAAGGTAGGAAACACCCCTACCTGACCCAGCTCTTCTGCTGCTTCCAGACCAAGGTAGGAAACACCCCTACCTGACCCAGCTCTTCTGCTGCTTCCAGACCAAGGTAGGAAACACCCCTACCTGACCCAGCTCTTCTGCTGCTTCCAGACCAAGGTAGGAAACACCCCTACCTGACCCAGCTCTTGTGATGCTTCCAGACCAAGGTAGGAAACACCCCTACCTGACCCAGCTCTCTGCTGCTTCCAGACCAAGGTAGGAAACACCCCTACCTGACCCAGCTCTCTGATGCTTCCAGACCAAGGTAGGAAACACCCCTACCTGACCCAGCTCTTGTGATGCTTCCAGACCAAGGTAGGAAACACCCCTACCTGACCCAGCTCTTGTGATGCTTCCAGACCAAGGTAGGAAACACCCCTACCTGACCCAGCTCTCTGATGCTTCCAGACCAAGGTAGGAAACACCCCTACCTGACCCAGCTCTCTGCTGCTTCCAGACCAAGGTAGGAAACACCCCTACCTGACCCAGCTCTCTGCTGCTTCCAGACCAAGCTCTCTGCTGCTTCCAGACCAAGGTAGGAAACACCCCTACCTGACCCAGCTCTTCTGCTGCTTCCAGACCAAGGTAGGGATGAGTATGCATGCCACATACACAAACACACACAGACAGACAGACAGACAGACAGACAGACAGACAGACAGACAGACAGACGTTAGACGGGCTGCTTCCCGACCAACGTAGGGTTAAAAACCATAAAACACACAGGAACACTCCAAAGACAGCAGTTTCACTGGTTGGCATTTTGGTATGATTACCACCAGGTGGCGATATAATATCATAGTTGGAGAACACAACCAGAGTTAGTAACACTTTTTCCAAAATCCATGTTAATCATGTTAGTACACATGCATACATACCAAACGTTCCACTGCCTAAAGATAGTTACTGACTTTAGGTGGTGAAGTGTAGGATGGCAAACCGGGTCGTTCCGTGAATAGAGTGCCTTTTGGGTAGTTACATTTGTTCAGGAATATCCATTTATTTCACAGAATTGAACATTCTGTCAGAAAGAGCACATGCTCAACTTCATAACAAACATGTTTTCCCACATGAAAACACACTATTAGTGGAATTTTTCAAAATGGTTTAGTTTTATCAACATGTACACACATAATGTCACAAGGTCATAAAAGGCAGTCTATTTGTGGAACGACTCATCCAGAAGTAAATGGTACGCAGTAGGTTAGTGTTGTGTGGGTTTTTTTACCAACACTTCTGCATTTCTCTACATTTCTGTGGATTTCTGTTCATTTCTGTGCATTTGGCACATTAAATATGTATCTAACGCAGAGTTCATGAAAATGAATGAAAGCAGTTTGTGTGTATCTTTCCTCCCACAATGAACTATGCCTACTGTATGTGGAAGCTGGTAGGTGTTTATCATATGCATCGACCTATGTACAGTTTGCCAGGCTTTCTGAGTCAATGCATTTGAGTTAATGAGCCTTTGTTAGAAGTTGTAGACATCTTGCACCCTGCCGTCCATTCTGTACCCTACATTTCCCCTTCACCCTCTTCCTCCACTAACCAATCTTGTCTTTTCCACTGGCTCTCTTTCAACTGATGGACAATGACAGACATGGTTGGCTTTGTTGCAGTTCTGGGCATCCACCCATTTAGCTTGACACACAGACTGACGCACAGCTCAAGCCAGGTGCCTCATCTCACAAGTCCTTGCAGAATCAGTTACAATTTCTCCTACACACTTTTATGCACATACAGTACATGTTAACATACATAATTTTATAAACATACACTGAGTGTACAAAACATTAGGAACACCTGCTCTTTCCATGACATAGACTGACCAAGTGAATCCAGGTGAAAGGTGTGATCCCTTATTGATGTCACCTGTTAAATCCACTTCAATCAGTCTAGATGTAGGGGAGGAGACCGGTTAAAGAAGGATTTTTAATTGAGATATTGATTGTGTATGTGTGTCATTCAGAGGGTGACTGGGCAAGACAAAAGATTTAAGTTCCTTTGAACGGGGTATGGTAGTAGGTGCCAGGTGCACCAGTTTGAGTGTGTCAAGAACTGCAATGCTGCTGGGTTTTTCACGCTCAACAGTTTCCTGTGTGTATCAAGAATGGTCCACTACTCAACATGGGCCAGCATCCCTGTGGAAGACATTCGATTTCATGTAGTCGAGTGGTTCTCAATCCTGGTCCTGGGGACCCCAAGGGGTGCGTGCACATTTTTATTTTTGCCCTAGCACTACACACCTGATTCAAATCACCAAAGCCTTTTGATGAGTTGATCATTTGAATCAGGTGTGTAGTGCTAGGGCAGAAATAAAAATGTGCACGCACCCCTTGGGGTCCCCAGGACCAGGACTGAGAACTAGTGTTGTAGTCCATGTCCCGACAAATCAAGGCATTTCTGAGGGGGTGCAAGTCAATATTAGGAAGGTGTTCTGAATTTTTTGTGAACTCAGTGTACTGTACATGTACTGTAGACACAAGCGATAAATGAGGCACTTCAAACTTCAAACCCAGTATGACCACATTTCGCTTTATTATTTGCCTGTGGGGTTAAGTGGTCCCTGAGTGGGTTTGGGGCGATCAAGGCAGGGTTTACAGAAGGAAGAGGAGGTAACCTTTTTTCAAGCATCTTGTTTATTTTCTCAGAGTGGCCTGGAATATACTGCAGGAACTATATGACGTGCTCCATTCCTCATTTATTTATTTCTACCGATTCCCCAAACACGCCGGGGAACATTGTGTTCTGGCAGAGGGGGGGGGGGCGGAGAGGGGAGCGAACAGAGGAGAGGAAGAGGGGAAGGTGCTCAGGGAAAGGGATGAGAGAGGAGGACAAGTAGGAAGAGAGGAGGAGAGGGATGAAGGGTTTAACACATCGTAACACAATTGAATCTCTACTCATAGTCAAATCCCTCATCCTTATTTCTTGGTTTTAGGTTTCACCTTGCTGTTGGGATTGAAATAGTGGAGGCAATTGGATTAGATTATATTGTGATTAAATATGGAAAGAGGAAGGAGATATTGTTCACCTTTATGATCCTTTTTAAATAGAATTTTGGAAAAAGCTAAAAGTGAATGAGTAAAGGTATATTAATGGATGAACAATAAATACCCCCCCCTCTCTCTCTCTCTCTCTCTCTCTCTCTCTCTCTCTCTCTCTCTCTCTCTCTCTCTCTCTCTCTCTCTCTCTCTCTCTCTCTCTCTCTCTCTCTCTCTCTCTCTCTCTCTCTCTCTCTCTCTCTCTCTCTCTCTCTCTCTCTCTCTCTCTCTCTCCCTCTGTCTCTCTCTCTATATCTCTCTCTCCCTGTCTCTCTCTCTCTCTCTCTAACTCTCTCCCTCTCTCTCTCTCTCTCTCGCTCTCTTTCTCTCCCTCCCTCTCTCTCCCTCTCTCTCTCTCTCTGTCTCTCTCTCTCCCTGTCTCTCCCTCTCTCTCTCTCTCTCTCTCTCTCTCTGTCTCTCTCTGTCCTGCTCTCTCTCTCTCTCTCTCTCTCTCTCTCTCTCTCCCTCTGTCTCTCTCTATATCTCTCTCTCCCTGTCTCTCTAACTCTCTCCCTCTCTCTCTCTCTCTCTCTCGCTCTCTTTCTCTCCCTCCCTCTCTCTCCCTCTCTCTCTCTCTCTGTCTCTCTCTCCCTGTCTCTCTCTCTCTCTCCACCTCTCCCTGTTCCAATCTCTCTCTCTCTCTCTCTCTCTCTCTCTCTCTCTCTCTCTCTCTGTCTCTCTCTATATATATCTCTCTCTCCCTGTCTCTCTCCTGTCTCTCTCTCTCTCTCTCTCTCTCTCTCTCTCTCTCTCTCTCTCTCTCTAACACACACACACACACACACACACACACACACACACACACACACACACACACACACACACACACACACACACACACACACACACACACACACACACACGTGGGGTTTGTGTTTGGCCCAAACAAGTGGATTGTTACAGGTTTTACATAAGAGGGTCCTGATTCTTATCAGGCTTGATGTGTATTCCATATGCTGTTTGTTTTCTCTGCCCCCCTCCTTTCATCCGCACTCCCCCACAATGGCAGGTTGATGTTTATTGTCATGAATCTTGCCCTGGAGGCAGAACTGAGTGGTTTCTGCTAGAAATCAAAATCAAATCAAATGTATTTGTCACATACACATGGTTAGTAGATGTTAATGCGAGTGTAGTGAAATGCTTGTGCTTCTAGTTCCGACAATGCAGTAATAACCAACGAGTAATCTAACCTAATTCCAAAACTACTACCTTATAGACACAAGTGTAAAATGATAAAGAATATGTACATAAATATATATGAATGAGTGATGGTACAGAACGTCATAGGCAAGATGCAGTAGATGGTATCGAGTACAGTATATACATATGAGATGAGTAATGTAGGGTATGTAAACAAAGTGGCATAGTTTAAAGTGGCTAGTCATACATGTATTACATAAAGATGCAGTAGATGATATAGAGTACAGTATATACATATACATATGAGATGAGTAATGTAGGGTATGTAAACATTATATTAAGTAGCATTGTTTAAAGTGACGAGTGATATATTTTACATCAATTTCCATCAATTCCCATTATTAAAGTGGCTGGAGTTGAGTCAGTGTGTTGGCAGCAGCCACTCAATGTTAGTGGTGGCTGTTTAACAGTCTGATGGCCTTGAGATAGAAGCTGTTTTTCAGTCTGTCGGTCCCTGCTTTGATGCACCTGTACTGACCTCGCCTTCTGGATGATAGTGGGGTGAACAGGCAGTGACTCGGGTGGTTGAGATTTCATCGTCTGTGGACCTATTTGGGCGGTAAGCAAATTGGAATGGGTCTAGGGTGTCAGGTAGGGTGGAGGTGATATGGTCCTTGACTAGTCTCTCAAAGCACTTCATGATGACGGAAGTGAGTGCTACAGGGCGGTAGTCGTTTAGCTCAGTTACCTTAGCTTTCTTGGGAACAGGAACAATGGTGGCCCTCTTGAAGCATGTGGGAACAGCAGACTGGGATAAGGATTGATTGAATATGTCCGTAAACACACCAGATGGGCCAGCTGCAAAGTCAAAATATACTATATCATAAAAATGTATGAAAACAAAAATGTGCTTTTTGGTCAGCTAGTGACCACTGCAAAGATGCCTCCTGAACATGAGTCATTGCAATGAATGCTAACCTGCCCCACAATGGGGACTGGAAGACCAGGAGGGCTTCGCATTGGCCCACTTGGAACTGTCACGCTTAATCACGCCCACAGCTCCTGCTGCCTTATATAACATTGGTTCCACATCAATTGAGAAGAATGATGTCCTATACGTCAATAGTTTGGGATTTCCACCCGTTAAAGACTCTCAAAGGGTCTGCGTCTCAAGTGGCACCCTATTCCCTATTTAGTGCTCTGCTTTAGACGAGGTGCACTATGTAGGGAATAGGTGCACTATGTAGAGAATAGGGTGCCATTTGGGCTGGAGCCAGTGTCTGCAGGCTACTTAAGGGCAACGAGGCCCTTGGAGAGAGTTGGTGAGCAGAGCTGATAGGGTTATTGAAACAGAAGGCCTCATACACTGCAGGTTTACAGCATGGAATGTGGCAAGGCTAAGTAGAGGAAAGGCCTCAGTTAAACAGGGATTCATACCAGAGCAATACTGTACAGTTTTTATTTATATATATATATTTTCTCTACCCTTTTTCTCCCCAATTTTGGGTATCCAATTGATAGTCCAATTGGTAATCTTGTCTCATCGCTGCAACTCCTGTACGGACTCGGGAGAGGCGAAGGTCGAGAGCTGCGCGTCCTCCGAAACACGACCCAGCCAAGCCGCACTGCTTCTTGACACAATGCCCGCATATCCCGAAGCCAGCCACACCAATGTGTTGGAGAAAACATTGTACACCTGGCGACCGTGTCAGCGTGCATGCGCCCGGTCTGCCACAGAATTCGCTAGAGCATGATGGGACAAGGACTTCCCTGCCGGCCAAACCGTCCCATAACCCAGACGACGCTGGGCCAATTGTGCGCCGCCCCATGGGTCTCCCGGTCGCAGCTGGCTGCGCCAGAGCCTGGACTCGAACCAGGATCTCTAGTGGCACAGCTAGATGTGATGCAGTGCCTTAGACCACCGTGTCACTCGGGATGGAAATACTGTATTTATCTATTTTTATTTTATTTAACCCTTATTTTACCAGGTAAGTTGACTGAGAACACATTCTCATTTACAGCAGAGACCTGGGGAATAGTTGAAGGGGAGAGGAGGGGGGTTGAATGAGCCATTTGGAAGCTGGGGATGATTAGGTGGCCATGATGGTATGAGGGTTAGACACCGGGGTTAACACCCCTACTCTTACGATAAATGCCATGGTATATCTTTTTTGACCACAGAGAGTCAGGACACCCCTTTAACGTCCCATCTGAAAAACAACACCCTACACAGTAGGTCATCATTGTAAATAAGAATTTGTTCTTAACTGACTTGCCTAGTAAAATAAAGGTTAAATTTAAAAAATAACACAGGGCAATGTCCCCAATTACTGCCCTGGGGCATTGGAATATTTTTTTAAGACCAGAGGAAAGAGTGCCTCCTACTGGCCCCCCAACACCCCCCAACTGTTGATAGAGAGGTGATATCAGAACAATACTGTTGATAGAGAGGTGATATCAGAACAATACTGTTGATAGAGAGGTGATATCAGAACAATACTGTTGATAGAGAGGTGATATCAGAACAATACTGTTGATAGAGAGGTGATATCAGAACAATACTGTTGATAGAGAGGTGATATCAGAACAATACTGTTGATATAGAGTTGATATCAGAACAATACTGTTGATAGAGAGGTGATATCAGAACAATACTGTTGATAGAGAGGTGACATCAGAACAATACTGTTGATAGAGAGGTGATATCAGAACAATACTGTTGATAGAGAGGTGATATCAGAACAATAATGTTGATAGAGAGGTGATATCAGAACAATACTGTTGATATAGAGGTGATATCAGAACAATACTGTTGATAGAGAGGTGATATCAGAACAATAATGTTGATAGAGAGGTGATATCAGAACAATACTGTTGATATAGAGGTGATATCAGAACAATACTGTTGATATAGAGGTGATATCAGAACAATACTGTTGATATAGAGGTGATATCAGAACAATACTGTTGATAGAGAGGTGATATCAGAACAATACTGTTGATATAGAGGTGATATCAGAACAATACTGTTGATATAGAGGTGATATCAGAACAATACTGTTGATAGAGAGGTGATATCAGAACAACACTGTTGATAGAGAGGTGATATCAGAACAATACTGTTGATATAGAGTTGATATCAGAACAATACTGTTGATAGAGAGGTGATATCAGAACAATACTGTTGATATAGAGGTGATATCAGAACAATACTGTTGATAGAGAGGTGATATCAGAACAATACTGTTGATATAGAGATGATATCAGAACAATACTGTTGATAGAGAGGTGATATCAGAACAATACTGTTGATATAGAGGTGATATCAGAACAATACTGTTGATATAGAGGTGATATCAGAACAATACTGTTGATGGAGAGGTGATATCAGAAAAATACTGTTGATAGAGAGGTGATATCAGAACAATACTGTTGATGGAGAGGTGATATCAGAACAACACTGTTGATAGAGAGGTGATATCAGAACAATACTGTTGATAGAGAGGTGATATCAGAACAATACTGTTGATGGAGAGGTGATATCAGAACAACACTGTTGATAGAGAGGTGATATCAGAACAATACTGTTGATAGAGAGGTGATATCAGAACAATACTGTTGATATAGAGGTGATATCAGAACAATACTGTTGATATAGAGGTGATATCAGAACAACACTGTTGATAGAGAGGTGATATTAGAACAATACTGTTGATATAGAGGTGATATCAGAACAATACTGTTGATAGAGAGGTGATATCAGAACAATACTGTTGATAGAGAGGTGATATCAGAACAATACTGTTGATAGAGAGGTGATATCAGAACAATACTGTTGATATAGAGGTGATATCAGAACAATACTGTTGATATAGAGGTGATATCAGAACAATACTGTTGATAGAGAGGTGATATCAGAACAATACTGTTGATAGAGAGGTGATATCAGAACAATACTGTTGATAGAGAGGTGATATCAGAACAATACTGTTGATATAGAGGTGATATCAGAACAATACTGTTGATAGAGAGGTGATATCAGAACAATACTGTTGATATAGAGGTGATATCAGAACAATACTGTTGATAGAGAGGTGATATCAGAACAATACTGTTGATAGAGAGGTGATATCAGAACAATACTGTTGATATAGAGGTGATATCAGAACAATACTGTTGATAGAGAGGTGATATCAGAACAATACTGTTGATAGAGAGGTGATATCAGAACAATACTGTTGATAGAGAGGTGATATCAGAACAATACTGTTGATATAGAGGTGACATCAGAACAATACTGTTGATAGAGAGGTGATATCAGAACAATACTGTTGATGGAGAGGTGATATCAGAACAACACTGTTGATAGAGAGGTGATATCAGAACAATACTGTTGATGGAGAGGTGATATCAGAACAATACTGTTGATTGAGAGGTGATATCAGAACAACACTGTTGATAGAGAGGTGATATCAGAACAATACTGTTGATGGAGAGGTGATATCAGAACAACACTGTTGATAGAGAGGTGATATCAGAACAATACTGTTGATAGAGAGGTGATATCAGAACAATACTGTTGATAGAGAGGTGATATCAGAACAATACTGTTGATAGAGAGGTGATATCAGAACAATACTGTTGATATAGAGGTGATATCAGAACAATACTGTTGATAGAGAGGTGATATCAGAACAATACTGTTGATAGAGAGGTGATATCAGAACAATACTGTTGATAGAGAGGTGATATCAGAACAATACTGTTGATATAGAGGTGATATCAGAACAATACTGTTGATAGAGAGGTGATATCAGAACAATACTGTTGATAGAGAGGTGATATCAGAACAATACTGTTGATGGAGAGGTGATATCAGAACAATACTGTTGATAGAGAGGTGATATCAGAACAATACTGTTGATAGAGAGGTGATATCAGAACAATACTGTTGATGGAGAGGTGATATCAGAACAATACTGTTGATAGAGAGGTGATATCAGAACAATACTGTTGATAGAGAGGTGATATCAGAACAATACTGTTGATAGAGAGGTGATATCAGAACAATACTGTTGATATAGAGGTGATATCAGAACAATACTGTTGATAGAGAGGTGATATCAGAACAATACTGTTGATAGAGAGGTGATATCAGAACAATACTGTTGATGGAGAGGTGATATCAGAACAATACTGTTGATAGAGGTGATATCAGAACAATACTGTTGATAGAGAGGTGATATCAGAACAATACTGTTGATAGAGAGGTGATATCAGAACAATACTGTTGATAGAGAGGTGATATCAGAACAATACTGTTGATAGAGAGGTGATATCAGAACAATACTGTTGATAGAGAGTTGATATCAGAACAATACTGTTGATAGAGAGGTGATATCAGAACAATACTGTTGATAGAGAGGTGATATCAGAACAATACTGTTGATAGAGAGGTGATATCAGAACAATACTGTTGATAGAGAGGTGATATCAGAACAATACTGTTGATAGAGAGGTGATATCAGAACAATACTGTTGATAGAGAGGTGATATCAGAACAATACTGTTGATAGAGAGTTGATATCAGAACAATACTGTTGATAGAGAGGTGATATCAGAACAATACTGTTGATGGAGAGGTGATATCAGAACAATACTGTTGATAGAGAGGTGATATCAGAACAATACTGTTGATAGAGAGGTGATATCAGAACAATACTGTTGATAGAGAGGTGATATCAGAACAACACTGTTGATAGAGAGGTGATATCAGAACAATACTGTTGATAGAGAGGTGATATCAGAACAACACTGTTGATAGAGATGTGATATCAGAACAATACTGTTGATAGAGAGTGATATCAGAACAATACTGTTGATAGAGAGGTGATATCAGAACAATACTGTTGATAGAGAGGTGATATCAGAACAATACTGTTGATAGAGAGGTGATATCAGAACAATACTGTTGATAGAGAGGTGATATCAGAACAATACTGTTGATAGAGAGGTGATATCAGAACAATACTGTTGATAGAGAGGTGATATCAGAACAATACTGTTGATAGAGAGGTGATATCAGAACAATACTGTTGATAGAGAGGTGATATCAGAACAATACTGTTGATAGAGAGGTGATATCAGAACAATACTGTTGATAGAGAGGTGATATCAGAACAATACTGTTGATAGAGAGTTGATATCAGAACAATACTGTTGATAGAGAGGTGATATCAGAACAATACTGTTGATAGAGAGGTGATATCAGAACAATACTGTTGATAGAGAGGTGATATCAGAACAATACTGTTGAAAGAGAGGTGATATCAGAACAATACTGTTGATAGAGAGGTGATATCAGAACAATACTGTTGATAGAGAGGTGATATCAGAACAATACTGTTGATAGAGAGGTGATATCAGAACAATACTGTTGATAGAGAGGTAATATCAGAACAACACTGTTGATAGAGAGGTGATATCAGAACAATACTGTTGATAGAGAGTTGATATCAGAACAATACTGTTGATAGAGAGGTGATATCAGAACAATACTGTTGATGGAGAGGTGATATCAGAACAATACTGTTGATAGAGAGGTGATATCAGAACAATACTGTTGATAGAGAGGTGATATCAGAACAATACTGTTGATAGAGAGGTGATATCAGAACAACACTGTTGATAGAGAGGTGATATCAGAACAATACTGTTGATAGAGAGGTGATATCAGAACAACACTGTTGATAGAGATGTGATATCAGAACAATACTGTTGATAGAGAGGTGATATCAGAACAATACTGTTGATAGAGAGGTGATATCAGAACAATACTGTTGATAGAGAGGTGATATCAGAACAATACTGTTGATAGAGAGGTGATATCAGAACAATACTGTTGATAGAGAGGTGATATCAGAACAATACTGTTGATAGAGAGGTGATATCAGAACAATACTGTTGATAGAGAGGTGATATCAGAACAATACTGTTGATAGAGAGGTGATATCAGAACAATACTGTTGATAGAGAGGTGATATCAGAACAATACTGTTGATAGAGAGGTGATTCAAGTATGTCATGTCTGCTCAGTGGATACTTAACCAGCAGGCTTCTGATGGGGTGTTTGTGGCACTATGTGTGTGTGTGTGTGTGTGTGTGTGTGTGTGTGTGTGTGTGTGTGTGTGTGTGTGTGTGTGTGTGTGTGTGTGTGTGTGTGTGTGTGTGTGTGTGTGTGTGTGTGTGTGTGTGTGTATCCTTTGCTGTACCATCACCAGTATCACTGGACCCTGGCCAAAACACACACACACACACACACACACACACACACACACACACACACACACACACACACACACACACACACACACACACACACACACACACACACACACACATGCGCGTTCTATCACCCCCAAACCTACCATTACCTCAAACACAAGGAAAGCTAAAACGATGATGCCACAGGTTTTGATTGACAGGCAGTGCGTGAATGAGTGACTGGTGTTACCCTTTACACTCGTGGGAATTGGCCAATATGGATAGGGTTAAATTGAAATGTTTCTTACAAAATAAATACGTAATGCATTTGCTTGGTCAGTGCCGGCTCTAGCGATTTGGTTTTGCCCCCCCCCACCAAACATTTTCAGCAGACACTCCCATCCAGAGTGAACCACAGGAGCAACCATTGGACTCTGTGGAGTAGTGGAAACGCGTTCTCTGGAGTGATGAATCACACTTCACCAACTGGCAGTGCTTCCAACTTTGTGGCAACAGTTTGGGAAAGGCAATGCCCCCTGTGCACAAAGCGAGGTCCATACTGAGATTTGTGTAGAAGAACTTGACTGGCCTGCACAGAGCCCTGACCTCAACCCCATAGAACACCTTTGGGATGAATTGGAACGCCGACTGTGAGCCAGGCCTAATCACCCAACATCAGTGCCCGACCTCACTAATGCTCTTGTGGATGAATGGAAGCAAGTCCCTGCAACAATGTTCCAATATCTGGTGTCTGTTAAAGCAGTGAAGGGGGGACCAATTCCATGTTAATGCCCATGATTTTGGAATGAGATGTTCGACGAGCAGGTGTCCACTAACTGTTGGACATGTAAGTGTATCCCTGCTGATACCCTCTTCGAATTTCTACGCGCCATATATCGTTCAGCTATGCTGTGATGTTTAACATACAATTTGAATCTATCTCATCAAAGTTGAAGATAAATACTTTTACTAAGTGTATTAGAATGTTTGGTGATTGACTGACCAGGTCTCTACAAATCTTCCAACAATGCTCTTCCAAGATATTTTGCAATCTGTATGGCACAGCTGTCAACATCCTGGTCCTCAAATGAAACTGGTATACTTTCCTATTTATGCTATTTTTATCCTTTATATTGGGAAGACATACCAGTTCCTTACCTCCTCCCGCTGCCAACTGCCTCCTCAATTTTTGGGGTAGTGGCCCCCCTCTTGACGGCAGAGATAAACAATGTTTTATTACATTTCCTGCAATTGTACACATTGTGCCATGGGGTGGAGAGACATTTTTGAAATGTTATAACATTTGATGGAATTCTACTCATTTTGCCGTGGGGCAGATAGTGTTTTTTTCTCTCAGTTTTACAGCTAATTTCCTGCAATTATTCCCATTTTGCCATGGGGTGGTGAGAAATTGTTCCAGTTTTAAAGGGGCCTGAGGCCCTAAGTGACCGCTTATGTTGTTCATGCCTGGAGCAGGCCCTGAGCATGGTACCCATTTAAAGGGAACAGTTTGGAGATTACTGCCAAAGTTGAGGACACAACAGTTGACCTGACACAAGACTGAATCCTAACACTACACTGTTGATTTTATGTGCATTTTACATTGACTGTACTTTTCGCCACATTTGTTGATAACGAAATCTGAAATACTCTGGATACATTCAGTAACATGACAAGCACATTCCCGGAAAATGTGGGGTAGGTGCAACATAAGACAAAACAATTACAAGGGTTTGAGTGAGAGGACTTAGGTTTTCCGCATGCTTCCCATCCGAAACAGTTGGGAACAGTTTTTGTCACTTTTTGTTCGTTCTGGTCTTCGGCAAGGGTTTTTTTGGTGTTTGTGCAAACACATTTTTTTCTCGAGGCAAAGACAAAGTTTGGTGCCGAAGTCTATGCCCTTTCAATGGTTATTGGTCAAGAGTATGTATTCTTCAATTAAGTTGTCACGACTTCCGCCGGAGTCGGCTCCTCGCTATGTCCATTTGTTTAGTCTTGTTCCATACACACCTGGTTTTCATTCCCTAATTTATCTACATGTATTTAGCCTTCTGTTTCCCATCATGTCTTTGTGTGTAATTGTTTATTGTTATGTGGTTTGTCAGGCACATTACTTTTGTTATTTTCTTGGTTTTGGCACTTGTATGTTTTTATTGTGCTGCCAATTTGGAACGGAATTAAAGTGCGCCTGTTTGCTACACTCTGCTCTCCTGCACCTGACTTCACCTCCGCTAAACACGTTTAACATAAGTGTTTGTTGACATTCACCGATAGACAACTCTTCTTCATGCACCTGAGAAATACTGCACCAAACAGTTTAGTTAAATTAATGGCAGAATTCTTGAATTATCTTAATTCGGACTAATCAAATCAAATCAAATCAAATCAAATTTTATTTGTCACATACACATGGTTAGCAGATGTTAATGCGAGTGAAGCGAAATGCTTGTGCTTCTATTTCCGACAATGCAGTGATAACCAACAAGTAATCTAACTAACAATTCCAAAACTACTGTCTTATACACAGTGTAAGGGGATAAGGAATATGTACATAAGGATATATGAATGAGTGATGGTACAGAGCAGCATACAGTAGATGGTATCGAGTACAGTATATACATATGAGATGAGTATGTAGATAAAGTAAACAAAGTGGCATAGGTGGCTAGTGATACATGTATTACATAAGGATGCAGTAGATGATATAGAGTACAGTATATACATATGAGATGAGTATGTAGACAAAGTAAACAAAGTGGCATAGTTAAAGTGGCTAGTGATACATGTATTACATAAGGATGCAGTCGATGATGTAGAGTACAGTATATACGTATGCATATGAGATGAATAATGTAGGGTAAGTAACATTATATAAGGTAGCATTGTTTAAAGTGGCTAGTGATATATTTACATCATTTCCCATCAATTCCCATTATTAAAGTGGCTGGAGTTGGGTCAGTGTCAATGACAGTGTGTTGGCAGCAGCCACTCAATGTTAGTGGTGGCTGTTTAACAGTCTGATAGCCTTGAGATAGAAGCTGTTTTTCAGTCTCTCGGTCCCAGCTTTGATGCACCTATACTGACCTCGCCTTCTGGATGATAGCGGGGTGAACAGGCAGTGGTTCGGGTGGTTGATGTCCTTGATGATCTTTATGGCCTTCCTGTAACATCGGGTGGTGTAGGTGTCCTGGAGGGCAGGTAGTTTGCCCCCGGTGATGCGTTGTGCAGACCTCACTACCCTCTGGAGAGCCTTACGGTTGAGGGCGGAGCAGTTGCCGTACCAGGCGGTGATACAGCCCGCCAGGATGCTCTCGATTGTGCATCTGTAGAAGTGTGTGAGTGCTTTTGGTGACAAGCCAAATTTCTTCAGCCTCCTGAGGTTGAAGAGGCGCTGCTGCGCCTTCTTCACGACGCTGTCAGTGTGAGTGGACCAATTCAGTTTGTCTGTGATGTGTATGCCGAGGAACTTAAAACTTGCTACCCTCTCCACTACTGTTCCATCGATGTGGATAGGGGGGTGTTCCCTCTGCTGTTTCCTGAAGTCCACAATCATCTCCTTAGTTTTGTTGACGTTGAGTGTGAGGTTTCCTGACACCACACTCCGAGGGCCCTCACCTCCTCCCTGTAGGCCGTCTCGTCGTTGTTGGTAATCAAGCCTACCACTGTTGTGTCGTCCGCAAACTTGATGATTGAGTTGGAGGCATGCGTGGCCACGCAGTTGTGGGTGAACAGGGAGTACAGGAGAGGGCTCAGAACGCACCCTTGTGGGGCCCCCGTGTTGAGGATCAGCGGGGAGGAGATGTTGTTGCCTACCCTCACCACCTGGGGGCGGTCCGTCAGGAAGTCCAGTACCCAGTTGCACAGGGCAGGGTCGAGACCCAGGGTCTCGAGCTTGATGACGAGCTTGGAGGGTACTATGGTGTTGAATGCCGAGCTGTAGTCGATGAACAGCATTCTCACATAGGTATTCCTCTTGTCCAGGTGGGTTAGGGCAGTGTGGTTGAGATTGCATCGTCTGTGGACCTATTTGGGCGGTAAGCAAATTGGAGTGGGTCTAGGGTGTCAGGTAGGGTGGAGGTGATATGGTCCTTGACTATTTTGAGGAAGTGTGTACTGGCTACGGTGTCCCTAGATAGACAAACAATATTATTTCTGCTTTTTCATGTTTATCAAAGGTCTTTTAAGGGAGTATGCGACGAGCACACTCATTCAGTTTGCCAGTCGAACCGAAGCATGCCTTTTAGCATGCCTTTTAGACCTTGAATAAACAAGAAACAGCTGAAATAGTATTGTTTGCCTTAGCTGGTGTCTCCATGTGGCCAATTTCAATGCACCAATTTCAATGCATTTTTATGACTCAAAGAAGAGGCTTCAACAACATGTTTTTTTTCTTTTGCTCTCCCAGCTGTGCTGTTGAGGAACTGCAGATGTAGGATCTTAATTTGAGCCATTTTGCTACAGCAGTAAAATAATCCTGCGGCAACAGGAAATGTGAATTATTATGTGGATTATAATATATTATATATATACTTTTGGTAATAATATAGTATTATATATATTTTTGGTAAGGGTTGATACATTTTCCTTTATGGCAAATCAAGTTTGACATTTTAAAGTGGAAATCATAAACTATAGAAGCCTTTTTAAACCTTGAATACACAAGTTTGCATTTCCTGCTGTGCAGGAATATTCCCAGCAACAAAAGAGTGATCAAATGAATACCTTACATCTGTAGAACAAGCACACTTGTAGTTGTTTTGTTTGGAACACAACCCTGCATCCCCGCCATCACACAATTACTGTTGTTGTTTACGAAATCCAAATACGGCCCATTATAAATCGCAATCTGGGTCAGGTCGGCATCATTAGAAAGCTTGTTCTATTGCCAACATGAGTAGCTAAGTTAAATACGATTCGGATCTTACAATGTTAGGCTTTCACAGGGAAATTCAGAGAAAAATATCATCATTTTGATGTGCATAGAAAGGAGTCAGGCATTCAGATTTTCTTCCCAACTGACAAATATAGTTCCATTCTACTCAGTTGGGGCGGCAGGTAGCCTAGTGGTTAGAACGTAACCGAATCCCTGAGCTGACAAGGTAAAAATCTGTCGTTCTGCCCCTGAACAAACCCACTGTTTCCCGGTAGGCCATCATTGTAAATAAGAATTTGTTCTTAACAGACTTGCCTAGTTAAGTAAAGGTTAGATAAATAAAAATAAATAAAATGTCATTGTGTAACGCCAGGTCATCTTGTAACTGTACATCAAACATAGTGATCACAAACATTGACATTGTATATGACCTGAGTTTTATGATATGGAAATGTGAAGTGCACATTTGGACTCACGCATGTTTGGCTTGTATGACATCAAAGCGGTATTTATTATAATCCTCAACGCCTCATCTTTCTGAATACATAGAGTCCTCTTAATGTACAGCATTTCCCTCACTCAGACAACAAAAAAGTTGCTCAATTAGTGGGAGGGATGGGGGCAACTTCTTGTTGAATGCAGTGCTTAAGTTCAGAACGGCTGTTAGTCAAAACCCATACAGAGCTGTGAAGCGCAGAGCCAGAGCTCTGACGTCATGTATGGCATGGTACTGTACAGCCACTGCGTCACAATTTAGGTGCTTATCAATGCCCAAATATGTCATTTTCAACCTGCATATGGGTATGAGTGTAAAGGGCTACAACGTAAACTCTTAGCGACTCGTGGACTGAGTTCCAGCCTCCAGTCTTAATCACCGTCAGGATCACAGCCCTTATCGGCCTAATTACCATTCTGAATGTAAGTAATGTTATGCAAGAGTTCCATGCAGAACCTGCTAAGGTTGTGTATAGGCCGTGTTTAGCTGCTTATGCTGCCGGACAGGGGAAGAGCTTAGCCAGGTATCCAAAAGAGCCTTTCTTCTGTGGGAAGAAAATGAGCGAGAGTAAGACTGTGTGAGAGAACGAGGGAGAGAAAGAGAGAGGGAGAGAGAGAGCGAGGGGGAGAGAGAGAGATAGAGAGGGGCAAAGATCCTAAAGGGAGAGGAGACCGTGAACTATTCAGGGCATTATTTGAGCCCATGTAAAGACAAAGCAGCCCTGCCACCAAGTCCTTGGAGCTCTTTCCACCTTTGCACGGTACGTTCTGTTCTATCTCGATTCCCCTCATTCTCTCCTAATGGCATCAGTGAGTGAATTGGCCTCCATTAGGCCGTTGGCTGGGCCCTGGAGTCTGATTCTGGGTTGGAGGTGACTTGGCAGCCACCAATAGGTTGGTTCTCTGTTTTTACTCCGTTAATTGTGGCGGTTTATTGTAGTTCTCCTCTCCCTGACAGCTGTGCACACAGCCAAATAGAAGCCGTACCATAACCAAAACACACCCGCATGCTATACGAGCTACATGCACACGCTCACGCGCGCGCGCGCACACACTCACACACACACACACACACACACACACACACACACACACACACACACACACACACACACACACACACACACACACACACACACACACACACACACACACACACACACACATACACACACAATCACTGTATAGAGTGATTAATGAATGACGTCCGTGGTTGAAATGTGGCATGTTTTTACACTCATTCAGATGCATCCATAATGATTTGGCACAATATGCACAGTATGCATGTCTATGCTTTCTAATGGGCCTTTTATTTGCCTTTTGGTCCTGAAAATGATTTGCTCACAGGGAATTGATTTGCTTTTGAGGTTCATGTACTTTCATGGAATGATGACAGATAAGCTGCAGAACATTCTTGCTGAGTGACACATTGGCAGAGGTCCTTTGTCTTCATTTGTTGTGATTGAGATTGTTCCACGGCTGGAGAGTCTTCCATTAACTGAATTGAATGTGTGTACTACCTTGGCTATTCAAATGGTCACTCTAAGTGGAACCTGTTGTTAATGATAGTGTTAGAACAGGGGTGGGCGAACTACAACCTGGGGGCTGCATGCGGCTACAGAGCCCTTTCAATTTGGCCCACGTGAGGTAGAGGTGGGGGTGATTATTCTTCTGGGTAAGAAAAACACTCCAGGTCAACGTCTAAAACTAGATGAAAAGTAGGTCAGAATTATAATGGGCCTATATATTTATATACATTATAATGGGCCTATATATTTATATATATTATAATGGGCCTATATATTTATGTATATTATAATGGGCCTATATATTTATATATATTATAATGGGCCTATATATTTATATACATTATAATGGGCCTATATATTTATATACATTATAATGGGCCTATATATTTATATACATTATAATGGGCCTATATATTTATATACATTATAATGGGCCTATATATTTATATATATTATAATGGGCCTATATATTTATATATATTATAATGGGCCTATATATTTATATACATTATAATGGGCCTATATATTTATATATATTATAATGGGCCTATATATTTATATACATTATAATGGGCCTATATATTGATATACATTATAATGGGCCTATATATTTATATACATTATAATGGGCCTATATATTTATATACATTATAATGGGCCTATATATTTATATATATTATAATGGGCCTATATATTTATATATATTATAATGGGCCTATATATTTATATACATTATAATGGGCCTATATATTTATATATATATTATAATGGGCCTATATATTTATATATATTATAATGGGCCTATATATTTATATACATTATAATGGGCCTATATATTTATATACATTATAATGGGCCTATATATTTATATACATTATAATGGGCCTATATATTTATATACATTATAATGGGCCTATATATTTATATACATTATAATGGGCCTATATATTTATATACATTATAATGGGCCTATATATTTATATATATTATAATGGGCCTATATATTTATATACATTATAATGGGCCTATATATTTATATATATTATAATGGGCCTATATATTTATATACATTATAATGGGCCTATATATTTATATACATTATAATGGGCCTATATATTTATATACATTATAATGGGCCTATATATTTATATACATTATAATGGGCCTATATATTTATATATATTATAATGGGCCTATATATTTATATATATTATAATGGGCCTATATATTTATATACATTATAATGGGCCTATATATTTATATATATATATATAATGGGCCTATATATTTATATATATTATAATGGGCCTATATATTTATATACATTATAATGGGCCTATATATTTATATACATTATAATGGGCCTATATATTTATATACATTATAATGGGCCTATATATTTATATACATTATAATGGGCCTATATATGTATATATATTATAATGGGCCTATATATTTATATATATTATAATGGGCCTATATATTTATATACATTATAATGGGCCAAAATATGTATATAATGAAAATGGGCCTATATATTTCTATACATTATAATGGGCCTATATATTTATATACATTATAATGGGCCAAAATATTTATATACATAAAAATGGGCCAAAATATGTATATACATAAAAATGGGCCTATATATTTATATACATTATAATGGGCCTATATATTTATATACATTATAATGGGCCTATATATTTATATACATTATAATGGGCCTATATATTTATATACATGAAAATGGGCCTATATATTTATATACATTATAATGGGCCTATATATTTATATAAATTATAATGGGCCTACATATGTATATACATTATAACGGGCCAAAATATTTATATACATGAAAATGGGCCTATATATTTATATACATTATAATGGGCCTATATATTTATATGCATTATAATGGGCCGATATATTTATATACATTATAATGGGCCAAAATATTTATATCCATTATAATGGGCCTATATATTTATATACATTATAATGGGCCTATATATTTATATACATTATAATGGGCCTACGTATTTATATACATTATAATGGGCCTATATATGTATATACATTATAATGGGCCTACATATTTATATACATTATAATGGGCCTATATATTTATATACATTATAATGGGCCTATATATTTATATACATTATAATTGGCCTATATGTTTATATACATTATAATGGGCCTACATATTTATATACATTATAATGGGCCTATATATTTATATACATTATAATGGGCCTACATATGTATATACATTATAATGGGCCTACATATGTATATACATTATAATGGGCCTATATATTTATATACATTATAATGGGCCTATATATTTATATACATTATAATGGGCCTATATATTTATATACATTATAATGGGCCTATATATTTATATACATTATAATGGGCCTATATATTTATATACATTATAATGGGCCTATATATTTATATACATTATAATGGGCCTATATATTTATATACATTATAATGGGCCTATATATTTATATATATTATAATGGGCCTATATATTTATATACATTATAATGGGCCTATATATTTATATATATTATAATGGGCCTATATATTTATATACATTATAATGGGCCTATATATTTATATACATTATAATGGGCCTATATATTTATATACATTATAATGGGCCTATATATTTATATACATTATAATGGGCCTATATATTTATATATATTATAATGGGCCTATATATTTATATATATTATAATGGGCCTATATATTTATATACATTATAATGGGCCTATATATTTATATATATATTATAATGGGCCTATATATTTATATATATTATAATGGGCCTATATATTTATATACATTATAATGGGCCTATATATTTATATACATTATAATGGGCCTATATATTTATATACATTATAATGGGCCTATATATTTATATACATTATAATGGGCCTATATATGTATATATATTATAATGGGCCTATATATTTATATATATTATAATGGGCCTATATATTTATATACATTATAATGGGCCAAAATATGTATATAATGAAAATGGGCCTATATATTTCTATACATTATAATGGGCCTATATATTTATATACATTATAATGGGCCAAAATATTTATATACATAAAAATGGGCCAAAATATGTATATACATAAAAATGGGCCTATATATTTATATACATTATAATGGGCCTATATATTTATATACATTATAATGGGCCTATATATTTATATACATTATAATGGGCCTATATATTTATATACATGAAAATGGGCCTATATATTTATATACATTATAATGGGCCTATATATTTATATAAATTATAATGGGCCTACATATGTATATACATTATAACGGGCCAAAATATTTATATACATGAAAATGGGCCTATATATTTATATACATTATAATGGGCCTATATATTTATATGCATTATAATGGGCCGATATATTTATATACATTATAATGGGCCAAAATATTTATATCCATTATAATGGGCCTATATATTTATATACATTATAATGGGCCTATATATTTATATACATTATAATGGGCCTACGTATTTATATACATTATAATGGGCCTATATATGTATATACATTATAATGGGCCTACATATTTATATACATTATAATGGGCCTATATATTTATATACATTATAATGGGCCTATATATTTATATACATTATAATTGGCCTATATGTTTATATACATTATAATGGGCCTACATATTTATATACATTATAATGGGCCTATATATTTATATACATTATAATGGGCCTACATATGTATATACATTATAATGGGCCTACATATGTATATACATTATAATGGGCCTATATATTTATATACATTATAATGGGCCTATATATTTATATACATTATAATGGGCCTATATATTTATATACATTATAATGGGCCTATATATTTATATACATTATAATGGGCCTATATATGTATATATATTATAATGGGCCTATATATTTATATATATTATAATGGGCCTATATATTTATATACATTATAATGGGCCAAAATATGTATATAATGAAAATGGGCCTATATATTTCTATACATTATAATGGGCCTATATATTTATATACATTATAATGGGCCAAAATATTTATATACATAAAAATGGGCCAAAATATGTATATACATAAAAATGGGCCTATATATTTATATACATTATAATGGGCCTATATATTTATATACATTATAATGGGCCTATATATTTATATACATTATAATGGGCCTATATATTTATATACATTATAATGGGCCTATATATTTATATACATTATAATTGGCCTATATGTTTATATACATTATAATGGGCCTACATATTTATATACATTATAATGGGCCTATATATTTATATACATTATAATGGGCCTACATATGTATATACATTATAATGGGCCTACATATGTATATACATTATAATGGGCCTATATATTTATATACATTATAATGGGCCTATATATTTATATACATTATAATGGGCCTATATATTTAGAAATAATTCTCCTTTTGCTGGCCGCAAATTGTTTTCGACAAGCAAATCGGTCCCCAAAAAATCTGTGTGGCCCACTGTTGAACTTTGAAAACCTGATGTGGCCCTCGAGCCAAAAATGTTGCTCACCCATGGTTTAGAATGGTGATATAGGGACATCGCTATTACACAGTGGTTATGCTCACATCTTCCAAGTGTCCCATTATAAGGTTCTGTGGCTCTTCTTGCTCATTAGGATCCTCCCCCTGACTCCGCCCTTCCTGGCTGACCCCAGCAACGGGGAACGTGGGAACGTGTGTGTGTGTGTGTTTAGGGAGAACAGCCATGGGGGGGGGTTCCAGCCACAGCAGCAGAGGCGGACATCTGTCTGTCTAAACAGTACATCATCTCTCTATCTCTCCACCTCTCTCTCTTCTTGTTATCTAGCTATGCTCTCTGTCTCCTCCTTTTAATTTTCTAGCTATCATATTGTTCACATAAATCATTCCCCCTGTCATAGAGGGACTTTGACAATGTATTCTGAAGACAAATGCTCTTATGGACATAAAAGTTTTTGATTATTTAACCTTGAAGTGTGCATTTCAGTGGTTTGTCTGACCAACTCAATTTTGTGTACCACAAGATTGTTGATCTTTGAGTCACACACACACACACACACACACACACACACACACACACACACACACACACACACACACACACACACACACACACACACACACACACACACACACACACACACACACACACACATGCTATCTGTGTGTGAAGTTTGTGTTGCGGATACAACTGTTGTGGGAGATACCCGTGTCCCAGTGTGTATCCTGGAGGGGTCTTTGGCCCAAGCTGGGTTTAGACAGGATTAACGACTTTCTGATTGCTCCAGAAAATGGAAAATGGCTGCTATTTATGGCCTTTGTGGGGGTGTTTAGCATGTATGTCTTTTACTTTGAGTGCCTTGTCAACAAAAACATTTTTTGCCAAGGGGTTTCACACAAAGAGAGGGGCCTTTATATCTTAGAACTAATAGTATAATGTACATATAATACAGACATGAAACAGACTATTTCTCTGGTGGTTACTAGTGGTGTGTCAGGATCAACTCATGCCTGAAGCATTAACTTCAACCCTGATGTGAGAAACAACTAAATACTGGTCCCGGCTCAGAGTTAAGGGAAAACAAGTTACAGACTACCTAACGACTCCATCTTATTGAAATCCTCCAACTCCCAGTCCACCCTCTACAGCGGAGACACCTTGCCCAGTCTCACCCCTAACCCACCCCACCAACCAGGTAGGGGCAGAGCTGTGCCCAGTCTGACCATGTCTGGTCCTGCGGAAGGTAGCCTAGCAATTAGAGCGTTGTGCCGAATACCTGAGCCGTCAAGGTGAAGCATCTGTCATTGTGGCACTTAACCCTAATATGCTCCAGGGGTGACGTAATACTGTGTGTGTCTGACCCTGTAAAACAACACCTTTCACTGCACCTATCCAGTGAATGTGACAATAAAACATGACAATTTTCCAGTTGCACACAACATGTAGTTCAATAACATGACAAATGAAGTGGAGCTTTTATATGTTCAAACACAGAGCAGAACAGGCTGATTGTGAGTGTCTTAAAGTGTGTTCGGACCTGAGAGCTCTGCGCTTCACCCTTCAGCCTCAGTCACTATGTAACGCTCTGATTTAGAGCTTTCTGATTAGAAGGGAGGGTGAGGGGGAGATGGAGAGAGAGCGTGTCATGATTGCTGGGATTTTTCTTATGTAAAGAGATCCGTCACGAGGTTGTTTGTTTTTTATTCTCCCTCCCCAGAACGGGAAAAATGTCTCAGCTAATGACGACCTTAGAAAAGAACACTCTCTCCTGCTGGGGATTGACAGCTTCTTGGCTTCTTGGTAAAGGGTGTTCATGCATGTGTGTCTGTGTGTGTGTACTACTGTACATGAGTGCATGTGTGTGTGCATGAACTGCACACTCTAGAAAAATGCTGGGTTGTTTGGTTGACCCAACTGCTGGGTTGCAGGCGTTGGGTAACTTTGTTGGGTTGTTTTCTTTAAAGGGTTATTGGTGCTGGGTTATTGAGATATGACCCAGTGGGTCAGATCAATAGACTGAAGGCTTAGGCTAGTAGGCGCGTGGCTAGTTCTCTTTACTCACCCACGAGAGTAAATATAATTTCTGTTAATCTGTTGTATAGTTATCACGTTAAGGTCGAACATTGACATTTTTGTTGTAGCTTCAATGATGCTTACAGAAGTGTATGAATTCTAAAAGCCTATGTAAATCCCATTGTTGGGATACAATAAGGTGGTATATTTAAGCAATAAGGCACGAGGGGTTGTGGTATATGGCCAATATATCACAGCTAAGGGCTGTTCTTATGCATTAGCCATGGTATATTGGCCATATACCACAAACCCCCGATGTGCCTTATTGCTATTTTTATTTTATTGTTTACCTTTATTTAACTAGGCAAGTCAGTTAAGAACAAATCAAACCCATGGTATATGTTCTCATATACCATGGCTGTTAGCCAATCAGCATTCTGGGCTGGAACCACTCAGTTTATAATGTACCTTATTAGGCAATAAGGTGGTGTAACTTATTAAAATAATCATACTTTTATAGAAGAATGTGTAAAAAATAATAAGGAAACTTTGAATTTGCAGGATGTAAACGTAAGACCACCCGTGTTCTCACGGGTGGCCAATAAGATCTAGCTGAAAGCCACGCACCTAATAAGCCACACCTCATGAAAATAACCTAACGATTACATTAAAAAAACAGCTGCTAGGTCACTCCAGCATGAGAGTAAAAAAGACCCAACTGGCAGTTAAATGAACCCGTGTTTGGCTAATCCCAACAACCCAACTTGGTGGGTTATGCACGCAACCCAACTGGCTGGGTCAAAACAACCCAGCATGTGTTCTGTCCAATATTTACCCAGCGCTGGGTTACCAAAACAATCCAAATCAAATAGTTTTTTACCCAGCATTTTTTACAGTGCAAGTTTGTGTGAGAAAATGTCTGTACAAATGTGTTTGTGTCCAGAAGTCAGAGAAGGACTGCAGTCGGATGGAGTTCACCATCATTCTCTTCAGTATCACAGAGAGAACCTCAGCTTCCATCAGAGCAGTGAGTCAGACTTGACAGCTCAGGAAAAAAGTATTGTTCTTTAATTGAATAGTTTGCCTTGATTCATTTCATGTGAAACACATTTTTCATCATGTAATGGGACACAGCGCCTGTGGAGGGAGACTGGGGGTAATGGGAGTACTGAGTGTGTGTGTGTGTGTGTGTGTGTGTGTGTGTGTGTGTGTGTGTGTGTGTGTGTGTGTGTGTGTGTGTGCGTGTGCGTGTGCGTGTGCGTGTGTGTGTGTGTGCGCGTGTCAGTGTGTGCATGCACTTAATCTATGAATGAGAATGAGTAGGAGCGGGTGAGAGGTTGAGTGATTGTCCTGTGTGTGTACAGTATGTGCGAGTCTGTCCTCATGTGGATGTGTATGGGTGACTATGTTACAGACTTTAATTACATCAGTTTGTGTCTCTCATGAGTCATGTTTTACAGTTAATGAAGGTGTGTGTGTGTGTGTGTGTGTGTGTGTGTGTGTGTGTGTGTGTGTGTGTGTGTGTGTGTGTGTGTGTGTGTGTGTGTGTGTGTGTGTGTGTGTGTGTGTGTGTGTGTGTGTGTGTGTGTGCGCATGTGTGTGTATTCCTCTGGCCAGTGAGTGTGTCTCAGTGAGCAGGGTCAGCCTGCTGTACTGGGCTTAAGGATAAACATTCTTGAGCTGTGTCCAGGGCCACACACAATACGCTCTGTACCGAAATTATAATGATTTCCTGCTGCTATCAGCGTCACAAAGCTGCCTAGTTTTTAATGGGAAAGAACTGTGTGGTAATCTCCTACTGTAATTACTTAAACTGTGGTGCAAAATAATTGAACACCAATTCTCAAAGAAATTAAAGTTCAATTTGACTTTCTTTTTTTGCTGTACTATACTGATGGGTATATTAATGTTCATGTCTTGAGAAACTGCTTGTCAGAACATGCAATGAAATGAAACCATTAATGCCCAGACCAACCTCAACATGTACCTTCCCTTTGTAAATGTTATGAACATATCCTTTGAATAGAGCTGAAGGAAATCATGATTGGGTTGTTCAATACACCCCCCCTTCACACACACACACACACACAGATTGTTTTGGGTCTTGGCGGTAATCTGGCCATCGGGGCTTTTCTCTGTGTCGGCGCTGGGAAGCCAGTATCTGTACCTTTTTTAATTAGAAGAAGGAAATGTTTATTCACATTTGATTGGGTGGGACTTGGTCTGACTCGGACACATTTAAACAAACTATTTCAGCATCCTGTTTAAATGAGCTTTCAGAATGTGAAAAAATGCTGAGGTGGACTGCTGGAAATGTAAGGCTTCAGCTGAGAAAAATTGTTCGAATAACTGTTCAGAGAGTTTTTATAGCTTTGATAAAATACTGAAAGCACCACGAGTCAACTAAATTGCTAAATTTCTCAATGTCCTGAAAAAAAAAGAACACTCATTTACTGGACAGAACATACGTTTGCAGCACAGCATTTACTAGAAGGAGAATAAGACACAGAAATGTGTCTTCTGCTCTATCCAACACTCCGATGTACACACACATACACACATTAGGTTGGAGACGAGAAGAGGACAGCTATAGTGCAGCACCCATAAGCAGTTTACACTGTAACAATGCTTTACCACATGTAGTCTTCTCCTCATCTCCGCCTGAATGTAGTATTAACAACCAAGTGAAGGCAGTCTACCATTCCCCTAGCAGTGTGAGAGGGTAGTCTACCATTCCCCTAGCAGTGTGAGAGGGTAGTCTACCATTCCCCTAGCAGTGTGAGAGGGTAGTCTACCATTCCCCTAGCAGTTTGAGAGGGTAGTCTACCATTCCCCTAGCAGTTTGAGAGGGTAGTCTACCATTCCCCTAGCAGTTTGAGAGGGTAGTCTACCATTCCCCTAGCAGTTTGAGAGGGTAGTCTACCATTCCCCTAGCAGTTTGAGAGGGTAGTCTACCATTCCCTGAGCAGTGTGAGAGGGTAGTCTACCATTCCCCTAGCAGTGTGAGAGGGTAATCTACCATTCCCCTAGCAGTTTGAGAGGGTAGTCTACCATTCCCCTAGCAGTTTGAGAGGGTAGTCTACCATTCCCTGAGCAGTGTGAGAGGGTAGTCTACCATTCCCCTAGCAGTGTGAGAGAGTAGTCTACCATTCCCCTAGCAGTTTGAGAGGGTAATCTACCATTCCCCTAGCAGTTTGAGAGGGTAGTCTACCATTCCCCTAGCAGTGTGAGAGGGTAGTCTACCATTCCCCTAGCAGTGTGAGAGGGTAGTCTACCATTCCCCTAGCAGTGTGAGAGGGTAGTCTACCATTCCCCTAGCAGTGTGAGAGGGTAGTCTACCATTCCCCTAGCGGTGTGAGAGGGTAGTCTACCATTCCCCTAGCAGTTTGAGAGGGCAGTCTACCATTCCCCTAGCGGTGTGAGAGGGTAGTCTACCATTCCCCTAGCAGTGTGAGAGGGTAGTCTACCATTCCCCTAGCAGTGTGAGAGGGTAGTCTACCATTCCCCTAGCGGTGTGAGAGGGTAGTCTACCATTCCCCTAGCAGTTTGAGAGGGCAGTCTACCATTCCCCTAGCGGTGTGAGAGGGTAGTCTACCATTCCCCTAGCAGTGTGAGAGGGCAGTCTACCACTCCCCTAGCAGTGTGAGAGTGTAGTCTACCATTCCCCTAGCAGTGTGAGAGGGTAGCCTACCATTCCCCTAGCAGTGTGAGAGGGTAGCCTACCATTCCCCTAGCAGTGTGAGAGGGTAGTCTACCATTCCCCTAGCAGTGTGAGAGGGTAGCCTACCATTCCCCTAGCAGTGTGAGAGGGTAGCCTATCATTCCCCTAGCAGTGTGAGAGGGTAGTGTACCATTTGCATTGCTTGCTCTTTAGGGTTTTGGGCGAGTGTCTCTCAAACACTGTGTGACAACTGCTGATGTATGAAAGGGCTGAAGTTTGAGAACCAGCTCATCATATCCTATACTATAATCCATGCTCATATATACATATTATATTACCTTTAATGACCTTCAGTAAATAACCAGACTGAGACTCCTCAATCAGCAAGTACTAGACCTGCTCCTACACAGAGTGCAGTACTACAGTACTGTAGGTAGGGTGTCAGTAATACAGTACTGTAGGTGGGGTGTCAGTAATACAGAACTGTAGGTGGGGTGTCAGTAATACAGTACTGTAGGTAGGGTGTCAGTAATACAGAACTATAGGTGGGGTGTCAGTAATACAGTACTGTAGGTGGGGTGTCAGTAATACAGAACTGTAGGTGGGGTGTCAGTAATACAGAACTGTAGGTGGGGTGTCAGTAATACAGTACTGTAGGTGGGGTGTCAGTAATACAGTACTGTAGGTGGGGTGTCAGTAATACAGTACTGTAGGTGGGGTGTCAGTAATACAGTACTGTAGGTAGGGTGTCAGTAATACAGTACTGTAGGTGGGGTGTCAGTAATACAGTACTGTAGGTGGGGTGTCAGTAATACAGTACTGTAGGTAGGGTGTCAGTAATACAGTACTGTAGGTAGGGTGTCAGTAATACAGTACTGTAGGTGGGGTGTCAGTAATACAGTGCTGTAGGTGGGGTGTCAGTAATACAGTACTGTAGGTGGGGTGTCAGTAATACAGTACTGTAGGTAGGGTGTCAGTAATACAGTACTGTAGGTGGGGTGTCAGTAATATAGTACTGAAGGTGGGGTGTCAGTAATACAGTACTGCAGGTGGGGTGTCAGTAATACAGTACTGTAGGTGGGGTGTCAGTAATACAGGTCTGTAGGTGGAGTGTCAGTAATACAGTACTGTAGGTGGGGTGTCAGTAATACAGTACTGTAGGTGGGGTGTCAGTAATACAGTACTGTAGGTAGGGTGTCAGTAATACAGTACTGTAGGTGGGGTGTCAGTAATACAGTACTGTAGGTGGGGTGTCAGTAATACAGTACTGTAGGTGGGGTGTCAGTAATACAGTACTGTAGGTGGGGTGTCAGTAATACAGGTCTGTAGGTGGGGTGTCAACATTTGGAGAAATCCTCCTTATGCCTTAATACTACCTAGGACCATCTGTAAATTCCCAGTAGTGGAAGACGAGTATCTAATGAAGGTATTTTTCTCGATTGCTGGGTTAAGCACCATTGTAATAGGAATGATGGAATATGTGTCATTGGTTCTTCTAGCTTCGTGACCCATGTGGCGTTAAACAATGGTTCGGATGGGGCCACTCCTTTCTTATATAGAGGGCTTTTTATATACCCACCACCCGCCCTCCTCAATCTGATTTCCTATATGGGGAGCTGGAATTCAGGAAGGGGACCGTTGTTCCCAGAGAGACAGCTCTCTGTGCCTGGAGAATAGGGGCTATGGGTCGGGTGGGGATGGCTGGGGGGCTTAGCCTTAGAGGCAGGTATTGATTGCTGACCATAAGGATCACAGTTATTTGTAAAGCTGGAAGTGTGGAGGGTTTAATTCAGGGTTAAGTTTTGTTTAATATACTCTAATGCAGATCGGCAATACTGGTTCTACTCAGAGGGTCACACTGTCGAACTACAGTTCAATCTTTATTGAGCTGAATTGACTAGCTACATGATATTTGTAACAGTCTACTTCCACAATGCGATCTGATCATTAACTCTTTATTCTTTGCGACACATAGTAAAACTATTATCTGGTCTTTGTAGTGGTTGTTTTAATCATGGGTGAAAAAGATGTAACCCTTCTTCTTGTCTTACTGTCTTTCTCTCTGTCTCTCCTCCTCTCCCTCCTTCTCCAGGACCGTCTGTTCTTTGTGATGGAGTACGTGAACGGAGGAGACCTTATGTTCCAGATCCAGCGATCCAGGAAGTTTGACGAGGCGCGCTCTCGCTTCTATGCCGCCGAGGTCACGTCTGCCCTCATGTTCCTTCACCAACATGGAGTAATCTACAGGTAACACACACACAAATACACACAGGCACGTACGCATGCGTGCTCACATACACACAAACACATATACACACAAACACATATACACACATACACACCCCTATACACACACACGCGCACACACACATACACACACTGTTAGTGGTAGCACCTAATAACATTGTATACAGAAAGACTTAACCCGACTCTAAGGCTCTACACGTCACCATGTCATACTAGCCTGGTTAAGGGTTGCAACATTCTGTTAACATCCTGGAATTCTGGAAAACCCCTGGGGATTTTCAGAAAGTTACTGGAATTTTGCAGTTAACCCACTGTTCCCCGGTAGGCTGTCATTGTAAATAATAATTTCTTCTTAAAACTGACTTGCCTAATTAAATAAAGTTTAAATAAAATAAAAACACACATTTTGCTACCCTCGTCTAGTGACAGATCAGTTTGTGATTTTTTTGGTCCCTTTATTGTAATTGTTTTGCCAAACATGACAGACTGATCTGGGGCCAGGCTTATAATGATAGACCTACAGTATACCATAACGCTATCCTGTTATTTCAACATTCCAATTCCAATGCTATCCGAATTCTATTATGTCAAATTATATTCAACCCAGTTGAACTCAACTTGACTCATTTGCCTCACTAATACAGTAATTGTTCAATGATGACTATTCTGTTATGGGCTGAAATCCAGGTACAGTAGCCCAGTATGTCCCTAACCCAAGGGCTGTGGGGGGGAGAAGAATATCTGTGGTAAGACTGGGCCAACACTACCCCACTCTCTCCTCTGCCAATCAACATCCTTCCCAGAAGTAACTATTTTCTACCGGTGACAGTCACAGCATCATTGTCAACCAATAACAACACAGACAGACTATCAGAATGCATCACCATGACAAATCATAACATCATTGTAACAAGACAGTAGATTCAATCCAAATTTATTCCCACTTTCCCCCCCAAATAATAATAAAGATGTACAGTCCAGATTTCGGTCTCACGCTAACTTTGAGTGAAGAGAATCTGACTTGGGATCAGGGGCCTTATGTATCAATCATCTCAGAGTAGGACTACTGATCTAACATCAGATCCCCTCGTCCTTGAAATCTTATTCATTGGGATCTTAAATGTAAAACTGATCATAAACCGACACTTCTCTGAGATGCTTGATACAGGACTTAGGGAGTCCAAAGCAGACTGAACTTTCAACTGAACTGGGTCAAAGTTCTAACGGGTTTATGTTGTGTTGTGTGTTGTTCGGGGCCATGGAGCCTGTGTTTATACCAGGTTGTTTACTGCCAGTGCTGATTTATCCTGTTTCTGGCGCTCTGTTTATCCTCTCATCTCACTGTCGTTTACCACACACAAACCCAGACTCCCTCTGGGCTGCACAACTATGTTGCCCCTGTGGACAGTAGTTCTCTTCTGGCAGCTGTCAACTATGTTGCCCCTGTGGACAGTAGTTCTCTTCTGGTAGCTATCAACTATGTTGCCCCTGTGGACAGTAGTTCTCTTCTGGTAGCTATCAACTATGTTGCCCCTGTGGACAGTAGTTCTCTTCTGGCAGCTATCAACTATGTTTCCCCTGTGGACAGTAGTTCTCTTCTGACAGCTATCAACTATGTTTCCCCTATAGACAGTAGTTCTCTTCTGACAGCTATCAACTATGTTGCCCCTGTGGACAGTAGTTCTCTTCTGGCAGCTATCAACTATGTTGCCCCTGTGGACAGTAGTTCTCTTCTGGCAGCTATCAACTATGTTTCCCCTGTGGACAGTAGTTCTCTTCTGGCAGCTATCAACTATGTTTCCCCTGTGGACAGTAGTTCTCTTCTGGCAGCTATCAACTATGTTGCCCCTGTGGACAGTAGTTCTCTTCTGACAGCTATCAACTATGTTGCCCCTGTGGACAGTAGTTCTCTTCTGACAGCTATCAACTATGTTGCCCCTGTGGACAGTAGTTCTCTTCTGACAGCTATCAACTATGTTGCCCCTGTGGACAGTAGTTCTCTTCTGACAGCTATCAACTATGTTGCCCCTGTGGACAGTAGTTCTCTTCTGACAGCTATCAACTATGTTTCCCCTGTAGACAGTAGTTCTCTTCTGGCAGCTATCAACTATGTTGCCCCTGTGGACAGTAGTTCTCTTCTGGTAGCTATCAACTATGTTGCCCCTGTGGACAGTAGTTCTCTTCTGGCAGCTATCAACTATGTTGCCCCTGTGGACATTTACATTTACATTTAAGTCATTTAGCAGACGCTCTTATCCAGAGCGACTTACAAATTGGTGCATTCACCTTATGACATCCAGTGGAACAGCCACTTTACAATAGTGCATCTAAATCTTTTAAGGGGGGTGAGAAGGATTACTTTATCCTATCCTAGGTATTCCTTAAAGAGGTGGGGTTTCAGGTGTCTCCGGAAGGTGGTGATTGACTCCGCTGTCCTGGCGTCGTGAGGGAGTTTGTTCCACCATTGGGGGGCCAGAGCAGCGAACAGTTTTGACTGGGCTGAGCGGGAACTGTACTTCCTCAGTGGTAGGGAGGCGAGCAGGCCAGAGGTGGATGAACGCAGTGCCCTTGTTTGGGTGTAGGGCCTGATCAGAGCCTGGAGGTACTGAGGTGCCGTTCCCCTCACAGCTCCGTAGGCAAGCACCATGGTCTTGTAGCGGATGCGAGCTTCAACTGGAAGCCAGTGGAGAGAGCGGAGGAGCGGGGTGACGTGAGAGAACTTGGGAAGGTTGAACACCAGACGGGCTGCGGCGTTCTGGATGAGTTGTAGAGGTTTAATGGCACAGGCAGGGAGCCCAGCCAACAGCGAGTTGCAGTAATCCAGACGGGAGATGACAAGTGCCTGGATTAGGACCTGCGCCGCTTCCTGTGTGAGGCAGGGTCGTACTCTGCGGATGTTGTAAAGCATGAACCGACAGGAACGGGCCACCGCCTTGATGTTAGTTGAGAACGACAGGGTGTTGTCCAGGATCACGCCAAGGTTCTTAGCGCTCTGGGAGGAGGACACAATGGAGTTGTCAACCGTGATGGCGAGATCATGGAACGGGCAGTCCTTCCCCGGGAGGAAGAGCAGCTCCGTCTTGCCGAGGTTCAGCTTGAGGTGGTGATCCGTCATCCACACTGATATGTCTGCCAGACATGCAGAGATGCGATTCGCCACCTGGTCATCAGAAGGGGGAAAGGAGAAGATTAATTGTGTGTCGTCTGCATAGCAATGATAGGAGAGACCATGTGAGGTTATGACAGAGCCAAGTGACTTGGTGTATAGCGAGAATAGGAGAGGGCCTAGAACAGAGCCCTGGGGGACACCAGTGGTGAGAGCGCGTGGTGAGGAGACAGATTCTCGCCACGCCACCTGGTAGTCCTGGCAGCTATCAACTATGTTGCCCCTGTGGACAGTAGTTCTCTTCTGGTAGCTATCAGTCTCCAACGCTTTGAGTAGACCCAACTCTAAACAGCCACCACCTACAGTACATGGGCTTTCTAGGAGTTTCTGTGCCCAGTGTTCTTGGTGCCCATCTTGACCTGAGGACCCTTCAACCACCCGTGGTTGGGAGTTGGGAGTTTGAAACCCACCCAGTCTGTTTTCACCTCCACCACCATGACCTCCTAACAGGAAAAGTCCCATTTAAAGCTTAATTCTTTATTGAATTAAGGCTTCGTCAACACCTCTCTTCCTGGACTTAGTCATTCTGAAGGAAACAGCCAGGCTCAAATGGAATACAGAGGAAAATAAAGTCACCCCCCCACTCACTCACCCACCCACTCACTCACTCACTCACTCACTCACTCACTCACTCACTCACTCACTCACTCACTCACTCACTCACTCACTCACTCACTCACTCACTCACTAACAAACTCACTCACTCACTCTCTCACTCTCTTACTCACTCACTCACCCACTCACTAACTAACAAACTCACTCAGTAACTCACTCACTTACTCGCCCACTCACTAGGTATTTGTCAGTATACTGGCCCTCTCTGATTCAGACAATTAGCACTCAGAGGGCAATCTACAGTCTTCTGTTTAGTCTGTAACTCCAGGTGTCATGATTTAGTATCCTCTTAGAGTTAGCCACATGCATAACATGAGGCCAACTGACAAACAATGCTATGAATCGGTCTCCTTACACTGAATGTGCAATGCAGGTATTATTTAGTATGGCTGTACACCCAAAGGTACCTTGGTTAATGGATAGATTAGTGTTATTGTGTCAGCTACAGGCAGAAACGTTTTGTAAAGAAAACAATTCCTAAAGTCATAATTTCTGTTAATGTAATTTCTTTAGAAACAATTTAAAATAAATATTTGATCAATTAAATAAAAATCAAAATATCAGCCAGGGTTGGAAAGACACTTTAGAGTGTTAGCGCACATCACCTGCGAGTGCGAGACGAGTGGGGCATTGCTCAAGGAGAGAGAGACAAGTAGCCTTTAAAATATGATAGAGAACAGACTAGCCAATTCAAAACATACTTGGTAGCCAATTCAAAACATACCTTGTACTCTAGATAACTGTTTAGCTATTGTTAGCATGTATTTATATTTTTGTCATGTCCTAGCGGACTCAACTCAAGTCGAGTTTAGTCTGCTAGTCATTTCCCGAAAAGCTTTCCACTGACACTAGCAAATAAGGCCATACAAAGTTGATTCACTTTCTTGAACGATTCATATGATTAATTTAGACTATTCTTTTTGACAAAATGAACAATTCACTTCGCCATTGTATTAGTTGGGATTCAGGTCAATCACGGTGAAACGGCTAGCTTAGTTAGCGGTGGTGCACACTAAATAGCGTTTCAATCGGTAGTAGTAGTTCCCCTTGCTCTGTGGCTTTTGTGGAGCGATGGGTAACGATGCTTCGAGGGGTGTTGTTGATGTGTGCAGAGGGTCCCTGGTTCGCGCCCGGGTATGGGCGAGGGGACGGTCTAAAGTTATACTGTTACAAAGGCATGAAACGTATTTGGTTGTAATGTTGCATTGTTTATACATCAAGGCTGATCAATCATTTTCCAGGAGAGCCAATGGGTGTGCAGGCCTTTATTCCAGTCCCCCTCTAACAAACCACATTTTACAATGAGCTGCTTAACCGGACCTTAATAAGCTGTCTCTGATGTGTTTGAGCAGGGCTTGATGAAAAGTCTGCACACCCAGTAGCTCTCCAGACTGAGGGTTGACCCCATGCACTGGCATACCGGACACTCTCCGCAGCCCCCACAAGGTGGGGGTGGCACAAGATCTGGGGGCCCATGCGCCAGTCTTCGATGCCTAAACATTTTTTATGTAATAAATAATCTTGACAGTAACCCTTAAAAAGTCATTTTTCATTTCCATATGTACTAGGAAGCAAATTGTTTGTTTCTTGGGCTTCAGGAATGTGTCTGAAAAAGTGCCCCAAGTCTTGAAAAATCAAAAATTGAGCGGCCACAAATGCCGTGGTCAAGACTACGACGGTGCCAGTGCAATGAGTGGAGGTTACTCAGATGTTCAAAAGTGCATATCAGACCAAGAACCTAAAGTGTCTTAGGTAGTTCTTGATAAGTTTTAGTTTAGAAAACCATCTCTTCGCAGAAGAGACAGTTACAGGGATGCTAAAAACAGCTTAGTTACCTTAGCAACATCAGGGAAACTGGGCAGAATGGAGTGGTTATTCAAATACAGCAGTTCTGCAACATCTTTAATTGAGCCTCTCATTCTTCATTTCCTATAGGAAGCTCTGAAGACAGGTCAGATACTGGACAGCTAATAAATGAGCAGATGCAAACAGTTTATCATATTTAGCGGACAACAGTTCTGGAGAGCTTGAGCAAATAAAGCAGTTTTTGATTTTGATTCATATTGGTGAACCGGCGTTTGAGTTGTGTGGTTGCAGTATTAACTGCCCCTTATCTCTGGAAGATCTTGGCATTCATCATTCAAGAATAAGTTTAAATTGTGTGCAGCGCAATGGACATATAATGCACAATGTCTTAGGACAGACTGCCTGGGTTGGCAACACTCACTATAGAAAACTGTCGGGACCACAACCTGGACCTACAGGCCAGGGGAGCCTCTCATGTTGGATTTAATTTGATTTAGGCTTAATTGAATTTACCTTGAATATTGCAGCCTATATGTGTAGGCTATTAGCCAGACAAAACCTGCTGAGTTCAACAATAAATAGTGGCTGAATTTATCATCAAGCCGACTACATTTTTCCTCACTGTAAGTCTATTTGATGTGTAATTTTTATTTTTAAAAGTTTATAAATAGGACCTTCACTACTGGTCAAAAGTTTTAGAACACCTACTTATTCAAGGCTTTTTATTTATTTGTACTATTTTTCACATTGTATAACACATATGGATGAAATAAACTTATGGAATTATGTAGTAACCAAAAAAGTGTTTAAACAAATCAAAATATATTTTAGATTTGACATTTTTCAAATAGCCACCCTTTGCCTTGGATGACAGCTTTGCACACTCTTGGCATTCTCTCAACCAGCTTCATGAGGTAGTCACCTGGAATGCATTTCAATTAACAGGTGTGCCTTCTTAAAAGTTCATTTGTGGAATGTATTTCTTCTCAATGCGTTTGAGCCAATCAGTAGTGTTGTGACAAAGTAGGGCGGTATACAGAAGATAGCCCTATTTGGGAAAAGACCAAGTTCATATTATGGCAATAACAGCTCAAATAAGCAAAGAGAAACGACAGTCCATTATTACTTTAAGAAATGGTCAGTCAATACGGAACATTTCAAGAACTTTGAGTGCAGTCGCAAAAACCATCAAGCGCTATGAGGAAACTGACTCTCATGACAACCACCACAAGAATGGAAGACCCAGAGTTACCTCTGCTGCAGAGGATACGGTTTATTTGAGTTACCAGCCTCAGAAATTGCAGCCAAAAAACATGCTTCACAGAGTTCAAATAACAGACACTGTGGAGGAGACTGTGAGTCAGGCCTTCATGGTCGAATTGCTGCAAAGGAACCCCTACTAAAGGACACCAATAAGAATAAGAGACTTGCTTGGCCCAAGAAACATGAGCAATGGACATTAGACCGGTGGAAATTTGTCCTTTGGCCTGGAGTCCAAATGGGAGATTTTTGATTCAAACCACTGTGTGAGACGCAGAGTAGGTGAATGGATTTGTCACGTTCTGACCATAGTTCTTTTGTGTTTTCCTTGTTTTAGTGTTGGTCAGGACTTGAGCTGGGTGGGCATTCTATGTTTTGTGTGTCTAGGTTGTTTTTCTGTGTTCGGCCTAGTATGGTTCTCAATCAGAGGCAGGTGTCGTTAGTTGTCTCTGATTGGGAATCATACTTAGGTAGCCTGGTTGTGTTTTTGTGGGTGATTGTTTCCGTGTCTATGTTTTACACCACACGGTACTGTTTTCGGTTTTCACATTTGTTGTTTTTATAAATTGAAGTGTTCAGTTTATATGTTTTAATAAACAACCATGGACACTTATTACGCCACATATTGGTCCTCCAATCCTTCTCGCCTCTCCTCTTCAGACGAAGAGGAGGAAAACCATTACAGGATTATCTCCGCATTTGTATTCCCCACCGTGAAGCATGGAGGAGGAGGTGTTATGGTGTAGGGGTGCTTTTCTGATGATTTATTTAGAATTCAAAGCACACTTCACCAGCATGGCTACCACAGCATTCTGCAGCGATACGCCATCCCATCTTGTTTGGGCTTAGTGGGACTATCATTTGTTTTTCAACATGACAATGACCCAACACACCTCCAAGCTGTGTAAGGGCTATTTTATCAAGAAGGAGAGTGATGGAGTGCTGCACCACAATCCCCCGACCTCAACCAAATTGAGATGGTTTGGGATGAGTCCAACCGCAGAGTGAAGGAAAAGCAGCCAACAAGTGCTTAGCAAATGTGTCCTTCAAGGCAAAGTGTGGCTATTTGAAGAATCTCAAATATAAATATATTTTGATTTGTTTAACACTTTTTGTATAAAAATCATGGAAAAGTCATGAAATTCCGTCTGTCAATATGTGTAGGCACCAGGCTAAGAAGTGACTAGCCAGTGTGAATTGTGTATTGTGTAAAATCAAAAGAATAATAGTCTGGTACTGTAGGTTGAAGGTGCTCTTTCTCTCTCTCCACTTCTCCCCGTCGCTCTCTTTCTTTTGCTCTCTCTCCCTCTCTCTCTCTGGCTCTCTCTCTGTCTCTCTCTCCTTCTCTCTGTTGCTCTCTCTGGCTCTCTCTCTGGCTCTCTCTCTGTCTCTCTCTCCTTCTCTCTGTTGCTCTCTCCCTCTCTCTCTCTGTCGTTCACTCTCTCTCCTTCTCTCTGTTGCTCTCTCTCCCTCTCTCTCTGGCTCTCTCTCTCTGTCTCTCTCTGTCGTTCACTCTCTCTCCTTCTCTCTTGTGCTTACTCTCTCTCTCTGTCTCTCTCTATCGTTCACTCTCTCTCCTTCTCTCTTGTGCTTACTCTCTCTCTCTGTCTCTCTCTGTCGTTCACTCTCTCTCCTTCTCTCTTGTGCTTACTCTCTCTCTCTGTCTCTCTCTGTCGTTCACTCTCTCTCCTCTCTTGTGCTTACTCTCCCTCTCTCTCTGGCTCTCTCTCTGTCTCTCTCTGTCGTTCACTCTCTCTCCTTCTCTCTTGTGCTTACTCTCTCTCTCTGTCTCTCTCTGTCGTTCACTCTCTCTCCTTCTCTCTTGTGCTTACTCTCTCTCTCTGTCTCTCTCTGTCATTCACTCTCTCTCCTTCTCTCTTGTGCTTACTCTCTCTCTCTGTCTCTCTCTGTCGTTCACTCTCTCTCCTTCTCTCTTGTGCTTACTCTCTCTCTCTGTCTCTCTCTGTCGTTCACTCTCTCTCCTTCTCTCTGTTGCTCTCTCTCCTTCTCTCTGTTGCTCTCTCTCCCTCTCTCTCTGGCTCTCTCTCTGTCTCTCTCTGTCGTTCACTCTCTCTCCTCTCTGTTGCTCTCTCTCCTTCTCTCTGTTGCTCTCTCTCTCTCTCTCTCTGGCTCTCTCTCTGTCTCTCTCTGTCTCTCTCTCTCCTTCTCTCTTGTGCTTACTCTCTCTCCCTCTCTCTCTGGCTCTCTCTCTGTCTCTCTCTGTCGTTCACTCTCTCTCTCTCTCTGGGCTGTGCAGTGAGTTTGTGTTCAAGACAGGAAAGTGGGTGAGACTACAGTCTGGACTCATTGTCCCTGTTCCTAATCAAAGGGTTCTGGCTACGTGATTTTAGCAGCGCAGAGTATAGCCAGCCTCCTTGGTGCCTTTTTGATTCGACGTATTGTCTGAATGACTATTTATTTCAGTGTTTATTAATAATGTCAGGGAGCAAGTTAGTGGTTCTGTAGCTCAGTTGGTAGAGCATGGCGCTTGTAACGCCAGGGTAGTGGGTTCGATTCCCGAGACCACCCATACGTAGAATGTATGCACACATGACTGTAAGTTGCTTTGGATAAAAGCGTCTGCTAAATGGCATATATTATTATATTATAAGTTTTAGCTTGAAAGGTACACTCAGCGATGTACAAATTAATAAACAGCAGTAGTGGGTACATTTCCGCAACAACTAAAAGTATTGCCGCACAAGGCTAAACTTCGCTGTTTTGGTGCCGTAGCTACCACGTTGTAGCAGCGTGAAGCGAATCCGTGCACATGCACAGATACCCTGTGTGACTGTGTGAGAGCAAAGCCTTGCATCGGGCTCATCGCAATATCTGCGGAGCTGCTTGTTGCAACGTCATAACGCTGAGTCTACCTTTAACAAAATCCACATATCAAGCATGTGATATTGTAGAGCTCTGCAAGCATCAGCTTTGTCTTCCAGAGAGTAGTCATTGAGCGTAGGATGACAATGAAGATGTCTTTATGATTTCCACTCAAGGCTATTCTGTCAGTGGATTTCGCTTTGTTCGGACTTGGCAAATCAATGAAATCAGTGAAAGCCAGGACTGACAAATGTGATGCACGCACCTTTGCGTGGGAGGTCTACAACATTTAGCGTAACGCCACATACTTAACCTGAGTTGACTCAGCCTTACCTCTCTGTGACCTGTTGAGCACTTTCAACCAAGAGTACAAACAACCCTTTTGGGAATACTCTGGGAAGTAGGTACATGACTCCCTCTCACCCCCCACTTCTGAGAGAGAGAAAAGAAAACAGTGGCTAAGTTTCGTTTGAGACAGTAGCAGTTTGATCTGTTAGTGATGTGGGACGAGTCTGGACTGGCATGCAGTCGGCTGGTTGAAGCCTGTATGCCACTATAGACGGGAACGGGAGGGGAGAGGGGAGGGGAGGAGTCTATCACCAGGCTATCTGTCCGTCCTCCTCGCTCTGCACAAGCTTATGTGAGACTGGAGCCTCTATGGGCAGCATTCACAACAGAGCACAGCACAGCACAATACACACGCAATCATACACCACCAAGCCATGTATACAATCACATATTGTGTACTGTACATGCTCAGTTCACATCCACACTCATAAACCTAGAAACTAATGAACCTGGCAATAAACACGCTATGCAGACGTACAAACATAACACCTATGTGTGCGTGTGAAATGCATAGAGTACAATCAAAATAAACAGCCATGTCTAGCTACCCCAGATACCATACCAGTGAAGAGTGTCCCACGTAATGCCTGTTCTCCATGACTTCCGTTTGACCTTTATTCAGACACCACGGACTGTCCTCATGTATACCAGCTTTCTCTCCCTCTTTCTCTGCCTTGCTCTCCCTCTCTCCCCCTTTCTCTCCCTTTCTCTCCCCCTTTCTCTCCCTTTCTCTCCCTCTTTCACTCCCTCTTTCTCTGCCTTGCTCTCCCTCTCTCCCCCTTTCTCTCCCTTTCTCTCCCCATTTCTCTCCCTTTCTCTCCCTCTTTCACTCCCTCTTTCTCTGCCTTGCTCTCCCTCTCTCCGCCTTTCTCTCCCTTTCTCTCCCACTTTCTCTCCCTCTTTCTCTCCCTCATTCACCCACCCTATTTCCATCTTTAAGCATGTTGAACTTGAACATGCAACATGTATTGCTATATCAATAGGTGATTTTCTGACAAAAGGTATTGATCTTTTTGCACCAACTTCAATAATTATATGAAGGAAAATAGCCCATATTCTCTATATGGACACCATTTGGTATCTGCGTGTTAGCTCGAGAATTTAGGTGTAGTAATCTGGAGAAAGAATAACATGACATTATAATGCCCAGGTCTCTGATAACTCTCATTGGAATCGGGCATCTACTTAAAACTACTTAGTTAATATGGTTCAGCTGTAGTTGTGTACTTAAAACGACTTGGTTAACATGGTTCAGTTGTAGTTTAGCGTGGTGTACTTTAGCGTGGTGTAGTTTAGCGTGGTGTACTTTAGCGTGGTGTAGTTTAGCGTGGTGTACTTTAGCGTGGTGTAGTTTTGCGTGATGTACTTTAGCGTGGTGTAGTTTAGCGTGGTGTACTTTAGCGTGGTGTAGTTTAGCATAGTGTACATTAGCGTGGTGTAGTTTAGCGTGGTGTACTTTAGCGTGGTGTAGTTTAGCATGGCGTACATTAGCGTGGTGTAGTTTAGCGTGGTGTACTTTTGCGTGGTGTACTTTAGCGTGGTGTAGTTTAGCGTGGTGTACTTTAGCGTGGTGTAGTTTAGCGTGGTGTACTTTAGCGTGGTGTAGTTTAGCGTGGTGTACTTTAGCGTGGTGTAGTTTAGCGTGGTGTAGTTTAGCGTGGTGTACTTTAGCGTGGTGTAGTTTAGCGTGGTGTAGTTTAGCGTGGTGTACTTTAGCGTGGTGTAGTTTAGCGTGGTGTACTTTAGCGTGGGCAGACAACAATATTTCCAGATAGAAATTAATATTAAGGGCAGTTTGTTCTTCTAAGTATTTGAACCAGTGTCTGCACAGCAGGGGCCGTGTCTCATGTTCAAAGCTATTCTCATTATGTCTCTTTTTAGAACTTCTAGGAAATGTATTACTCACTATTGATCATGGGCTGGTCCATGGGTCCTAGTGAATAATTTGTGTGTATGCGTGTGTGTGCACGCGTAAGTTGACATTTGAGTCCTGGAGGCAGAACTGAGCAATTTCAATTTCGATTTCCCCCTGCAAATTCAAAGTGAGCTACATTGTAAAAATGTATGAAAACAAAAATGTGCTTTTTGGTCATAATTTAAGGTTAGGGTTAGCAGTGTGTTGAAGGTTAAGTTTAGGATGAACGGCTTTGTGAGTGTGTCAGTTGGTAACCGCTCTGCAGAATTGCCTCCAGAACAAGTTTCATTACAAAAAAACACTAACCTGTGTGTGTGTTTCTACGCGCACGTGTACGTACATGCATATGTGTGTGTGCATATGCATGAGTGTTTGTGTCTTTCGGGCTGAATGGGGAGCTCATTTGAAGCGGAGGGAGGGAGGTTAACTGTCAGAGCAGAGAGGGTTGCTGTGTACGTAATGGAAAAATCACTCCACAAGATTAACATGAAACACAGGAAATGCTCTCAATTGAGCCTGATTGGTGTGTGTGTGTGTGTGTGTGTGTGTGTGTGTGTGTGTGTGTGTGTGTGTGTGTGTGTGTGTGTGTGTGTGTGTGTGTGTGTGTGTGTGTGTGTGTGTGTGTGTGTGTGTGTGTGTGTGTGTGTGTGTGTGTGTGTGTGTGTAATATAACATTTGTATGCCTGCCAAAATCATGAGTAAAGGTCCTGACAATGGTGACAGTAGTTCCTTTTAATTTACCGTATGTACAGTTGAAGTCAGAAGTTTACATACATTTAGGTTTCTTGTTAACAAACTAAAATTTTGGCAAGTTGGTTAGGACATCTACTTTGTGCATGACACAAGTAATTCTTCCAACAATTGTTTACAGACAGATTATTTCACTTATAATTCACTGTATCACAATTCTAGTTGGTCAGAAGTTTATGTACACTAAGTTGACTTTTAACAGCTTGGAAAATTCCAGAAAATTATGTCATGGCTTTAGAAGCTTCTGATTGGCTAATTGACATCATTTGAGTTAATTGGAGGTGTACCTGTAGATGTATTTCAAGGCCTACCTTCAAACTCAGTGCCTCTTTGCTTGACATCATGGAAAAATCAATAGAAATCAGCCAAGACCTCAGAAAAAAGTGGTAGACCTCCACAAGTCTGGTTCATCCTTGGGAGCAATTTCCAAATGCCTGAAGGTACCACGTTCATCTGGACAAACAATAGTACGCAAGTATAAACACTATGGGACCACGCAGTCATCATACCGCTCAGGAAGGAGACGCATTCTGTCTCCTAGAGATGAACGTACTTTGGTGTGAAAAGTGCAAATCAATCCACGAACAACAGCAAAGGACCTTGTGAAGATGCTGGAGGAAACAGGTACAAAAGTATCTATATCCACAGTAAAACGGGTCCTATATCGACATAACCTGGAGGCCGCTCAGCAAGGAAGAAGCCACTGCTCCAAAACCTACGGTTTGCAACTGCACATGGGGACAAAGAGCGTACTTTTTGGAGAAATGTCCTCTGACTTGAGGAAACAAAAATAGAACTGTTTGGCAGCATCATTTTGTGGGGGTGCTTTGCTGCAGGAGGGACTGGTGCACTTCACAAAATAGATGGCATCATGAGGAAGGGAAATTATGTGGATATATTGAAGCAACATCTCAAGACCAGTCAGAAAGTTAAAGATTGGTCGCAAATGGGTCTACCAAATGGACAATGACCCCAAGCATACTTCCAAAGTTGTGGCAAAATGGCTTAAGGACAACAAAGTCATGGTATTGGAGTGGCCATCACAAAGCCCTGACCTCAATCCTATAGAAAATGTGTGGGCAGAACTGAAAAAGCATGTGCGAGCAAGGAGGCCTACAAACCTGACTCCGTTACAGCAGTTTTGTCAGGAGGAATGGGCTAAAATTCACCCAACTTATTGTGCGAAGCTTGTGGATGGCCACCTGAAACGTTTGACCCAAGTTCAACAATTGAAAGACAATGCTACCAAATACTAATTGAGTGTTAATAAACTTATTGCCCCCCTGGGAATGTGATGAAAGAAATAAAAGCTGAAATAAATTTACATTTACATTACATTTAAGTCATTTAGCAGACGCTCTTATCCAGAGCGACTTACAAATTGGTGCATTCACCTTATGACATCCGAGAGAAATCATTCTCTCTACTATTATTCTGACATTTCACATTCTTAAAATAAAGTGGTGATCTAACTGACCTAAGACAGGGGATTGTTACTTGTATTAAATGTCAGGAATTGTGAAAAACTGTTGTATAAATGTATGTATTTGGCTAAGGTGTATGTAAACTTCTGACTCCAACTGTATACTCGTACAGCTGTTTTGTTTCTGTTTTGCCAGCAATAATCTCAGTTGTTGGTTGGAAGCACACTCTGACGCAAGTTTCTTCTTGGGGTTTTAATGTCAGATTTTATTTTCTTTTTATTCATGAGAGATGTGGCCCATGTTGGTGCATGGTATGATATGTTATCCGTTGTAACTCCCCACCAGCCAGCTTAAGACTCAAAAGCTATTTCATATTTGAGAAATGCCTTGCAGCATTGCAATTTCTGTCATGTGATTTCTCTCCAAAAGGCCTTCTCTCTAGAGCGAAATGGGCTGACTGTGCAAGGAAGTAAAGAGACATTCAAGGGCCAGAACTTTGATCAAACTACCAACATGATAGCATTGGTACCTGACTGCTTCTACCTGTAAGACTTAAAGGGTTCTGCAACTGTCCCCATATGAGAACCGTTTTTAGTTTGAGGTAGAACCCTTTTTGGTTCCATGTAGAACACTCTGGAAACAGTTTTGCATGGTACCCAAAAGAGTTCTATCTAAAAAAACAAAAGAGTTCTATCTGGAACCAAAATGAGTTATTCAAAGGGTTCTCCTATGGGGACAGCTGAATAACCCTTTTTTCTAAGAGCGCACTACTGTTAGTCGCTTTGGATGAAAGAGTCTGCTAAATGGCATATTATATATTATATTATTCAACAACAACAAACCCAGTCAAAGCAAAATCATTGGCATTGGCACTCAGGTTATCTAAGTGTAACTGTCACAGGGTATATACTCAATGAACTTCTTCAAATAACTATCATTCCATTAGCGCTCTTGAACACCTGCTGCTACACATGGAGAGAGCACAGGTACACAGTGCTGTGCAATAAAATCATTGATCATTGTCATAATCTATTGTGCAGACTACATCAAATATGTAATTTAAGACTTACTGGGTCATTGTGTTGTATTCATTTTCCTTGCCGCAGGTAGATTCATTTTTAGAACTGAAATAATTGGAAAAGGAAATTGAAAAGAAAATTGTGTTCAAGGTTAGCTTGACCGTAAAGCTACAAGTACCTTTGTACTAAAATGTCTATTTGAGATTATGGCTGTGTCCGAAATCTGACTTCCATACTACTTAATTAAACTTCATACTGTGTACTAAACTACATACTGTACTATTTAGAATGTACTGTTTTTAAAAAATGAATGCAGTAAGCAACACATATCAATCAGCATACTAGTGTAACGGATGTGAAACGGCTAGCTTAGTTAGCGGTGTGCGCTAAATAGCGTTTCAATCGGTTACGTCACTTGCTCTGAGACCTTGAAGTAGTAATTCCCCTTGCTCTGCAAGGGCCGCGGCTTTTGTGGAGCGATGGGTAACGATGCTTCGAGGGTGACTGTTGTCGTTGTGCGCAGAAGGTCCCTGGTTCGCGCCCGGGTATGGGCGAGGGGACGGTTTATAATTATACTGTTACACTAGGCTCATCCTACTGAGAATGCCTCATCTCATGCTCACTTGCATTGATTACCTCCATTGGTTCATTTTGGTAAAGCGCAACTCTTTGTCAGACACACGTGGATCTCAAAAGACGATTCTCTTCCTCAATAGTGTGCAGAAAAATCTACTAGATGAAAAGTCCAAATTATTATGTCATCTGTCATTTAAAGCATACAATACACATGTTTTATTTTCTTCACTATCAAACTGAATTGTTTCGCAAACACAAAATGTCTCCTATTTCGAACTCAAGTACAGGTATTCGGACATGGACCATGTCTACTTGACATTAGGCATGTCACGTTGTATAATGATAGGAGACAGGAGCAGGAATGCAAAAATAGTTTAAAAAATGTCTCTTCCCAAAATAGCATACGTAATTTTAAAAAATGGTTTTACCTTTACTTAACTAGGCAAGTCAGTAAAGAAAACATTTCTGATTTACAATGACAGCCAACCTCAGACAACACTGGGTGCCACCCTATGGGAATACCAAACACGTGTTGTGATACAGTCTGGATTTGAACCAGGTTGTCTGTAGTGTCACCTACTAGCTGAGATGCAGTGCCTTCGACCACTGCACCACTTGGGAGCCCATGAACATGATGGGGACGAAGCCCAAAGCAAAAACGTGCACATACAGTTGAAGTCGGAAGTTTACATACACCTTAGTCAAATGCATTTAAACTCAGTTTTTCACAATTCCTGATATTTAATCCTAGTAAAAATGCCCTGTCTTAAGTCAGTTAGGATCACCACTTTATTAGTACATCCACAGGTACACCTCCAATTGACTCTAATGATGTCAATGAGCCTATCAGAAGCTTCGAAAGCCATGACATCATTTTCGGGAATTTTCCAAGCTGTTTAAAGGCACAGTCAACTTAGTGTTTGTGAGCTTCTGACCCACTGGAATTGTGATTCAGTGAATTATAAGTGAAATAATCTGTCTGTAAACAATTGTTGGAAGAATTACTTGTGTCATGCATAAAGTACATGTCCTAACCGACTTACCAAAACTGTAGTTTGTTAACAAGAAATTTGTGGAGTGATTGAACAATGAGTTTTATTACTCCAACGTAAGTGTATGTAAACTTCCGACTTCAACTATATTTGGCTAAGGTGTATGTAAACTTCCGACTTCAACTGTATATAGATGTCCTAGGCTACGTCTTTCAGGTAATACATTCACTGCAATATTAGCCTTATGCCTTATATTTAGATAATTAATGATAGAGTATGCATAATAAGCTTCTAATTTATACCCTCTGTCTCTTGCGCAATACCCACGCACCTGTGCTCCGCTGGCCTCTCCTTAAAAACCACTCCTTAGCTCTTGGAGTACCATTTTTTTTGCATTTCTTATACCAGTAGACTATTCGAAGAGGGGTGCAAGCTCTTGTTTGCTGAATGTTAAATATAGCGGCCAGTAGAACTCACAGGTAGTTTGAAAGAAGAGCGAACGCACAATGACAGTAGGCTATAGCAGTTGTTTATTCCGACCCATAAACATTCAATCTTCATGAAGAGAGGAGAAAGCCTTCTGCATTTATTTCTAGTCCTATATTATTCAATGATGTCATTAGAATTATGAAAATAAGGACAATGAAACGTATTTAATTTAACTGTTGAAAGCGAGGAATGAATGAAGCGACAATAAAGAGAGAAATAGGAAGTAGGCTAATAACAGCAGGGGAAATATTATGAAAGGTGTACAGTATAGGCATCGGCCTACTAATTATACAAATAGGCCCTATTATATTTCAAAATTCAAATCTAATTCACTAGCCTATACTTGTAACTTACTGCACCAGAACCGCATGTTCTCTCCCTGCTTTATCATGGTTAGAATGATGTGTGTAATTCCAGTCTATATAATACAGTATTATATACTGAGTGTACAAAACATTATGACACCTGCTCTTTCCATTACATAGACTGACCAGGTGAATCCAGATGAAATCTATGATCCCTTATTGGTTTCACTTGTTAAATCCACTTCAATCAGTGTAGATGAAGGGGAGGGGACAAGTTACAGAAGGATTTTTAAGCCTTGAGACAATTGATACTTGGATTGTGTGTGTGCCATTCAGAAGGTTTTGAATGGGCAAGGGTAGAGGAAAGCATTGGATTCAACATTGGCCAGCATCCCTGTGGGAACGCTTTCCACATCTTGTAGAGTCTATGCCCCAATAAATTGAGCCTCTTTTGAGGGCAATAGGAGGGGGTGCAACTCAATATTAGGAATATGGTGTAAAGTACTAAGTATTTTTGGGGGGTATCTGTACTTTATTTTACTATTTATATTTTTGACTACTTTTACTTTTACTTCACAACATTCCTTAAGAAAATATTGTACTTTTTACTCCATCCATTTTCCTTTACCCCTAAGCATTTTGAATGCTTAGAGTAGGACATGGAAAAGGTCCAATTCACACACTTCTCAACAGAACATCCCTGGTCATCCCTACTGCCTCTGCTCTGGCGGACTCACTTTACACACGTGCTTCATTTGTAAATGATGTCTGAATGTTGGAGTGTGCCCCTGGCTATCCTTAAATTGAAATGGTTTGCTAAATATAAGGAATTTGAAATGATTTATAACTTTACTTTTACTTTTGATACTTAAGTATATTTTAGCAATTTCATTTAATTTGATACTTAAGTATATTTTAAACCAAATACTTTAAGACTTTTACTCATGTAGAATTTTACTGGGTTACTTTGACTTTGACTTTTGTTATTTTCTATTAAGGTATCTTTACTTTTACTCAAGTATGACAATTGGGTACTTTTCCCACCACTGGGTGTCCTTAATATTTTGTATTCTCAGTGTACAATACAGTGCAGTAATACAGTTCACACTCAAAAAGATTAGCCTACTGGAGATAGTTTCATGTATTTACCCAAGAGAGCAAATAGCTATCTACATCTATGGGCTTTTATGTTTTTCTGTCGTGTCTTATATGTATTGGATAAAAGCACAATCATCTGGGAGTTTTGGGGCTTGGGCTCATTAAATGTCTTTAATGTAGGGCTCATAAAGTGTATGGCTTAATGTATGGCTCGGGCTCGGGATATACTTTTTGATCAAAGCTCTAATCAAATCCAGACATAGGGCTATTTATATGCTTTATAATGCTTTTGAATGGCACGTCCGGTTTTGGCAGGAAGGACCTGGTTGACCGGGAGAAAAGTGATATATTCTCAGGATGGAACATTTGTAAAATATCAACAAAGTAATAACACAGATGAGGTGATGTGACCTGGTGGGTGGAAAGAGAGGGTGGGCTGACAGATGTGGAAAGAGAGGGTGGGCTGACAGATGTGGAAAGAGAGGGTGGGCTGACAGATGTGGAAAGAGAGGGTGGGCTGACAGATGTGGAAAGAGAGGGTGGGCTGACAGATGTGGAAAGAGAGGGTGGGCTGACAGATATGGAAAGAGAGGGTGGGCTGACAGATGTGGAAAGAGAGGGTGGGCTGACAGATATGGAAAGAGAGGGTGGGCTGACAGATGTGGAAAGAGAGGGTGGGCTGACAGATGTGGAAAGAGAGGGTGGGCTGACAGATATGGAAAGAGAGGGTGGGCTGACAGATGTGGAAAGAGAGGGTGGGCTGACAGATATGGAAAGAGAGGGTGGGCTGACAGATGTGGAAAGAGAGGGTGGGCTGACAGATATGGAAAGAGAGGGTGGGCTGACAGATGTGGAAAGAGAGGGTGGGCTGACAGATTAGGAAAGAGAGGGTGGGCTGACAGATGTGGAAAGAGAGGGTGGGCTGACAGATATGGAAAGAGAGGGTGGGCTGACAGATGTGGAAAGAGAGGGTGGGCTGACAGATTAGGAAAGAGAGGGTGGGCTGACAGATGTGGAAAGAGAGGGTGGGCTGACAGATATGGAAAGAGAGGGTGGGCTGACAGATTAGGAAAGAGAGGGTGGGCTGACAGATGTGGAAAGAGAGGGTGGGCTGACAGATATGGAAAGAGAGGGTGGGCTGACAGATTGGGAAAGAGAGGGTGGGCTGACAGATATGGAAAGAGAGGGTGGGCTGACAGATTGGGAAAGAGAGGGTGGGCTGACAGATGTGGAAAGAGAGGGTGGGCTGACAGATGTGGAAAGAGAGGGTGGGCTGACAGATATGGAAAGAGAGGGTGGGCTGACAGATTAGGAAAGAGAGGGTGGGCTGACAGATATGGAAAGAGAGGGTGGGCTGACAGATTGGGAAAGAGAGGGTGGGCTGACAGATATGGAAAGAGAGGGTGGGCTGACAGATATGGAAAGAGAGGGTGGGCTGACAGATATGGAAAGAGAGGGTGGGCTGACAGATTAGGAAAGAGAGGGTGGGCTGACAGATATGGAAAGAGAGGGTGGGCTGACAGATTGGGAAAGAGAGGGTGGGCTGACAGATATGGAAAGAGAGGGTGGGCTGACAGATTGGGAAAGAGAGGGTGGGCTGACAGATATGGAAAGAGAGGGTGGGCTGACAGATATGGAAAGAGAGGGTGGGCTGACAGATATGGAAAGAGAGGGTGGGCTGACAGATTAGGAAAGAGAGGGTGGGCTGACAGATATGGAAAGAGAGGGTTTGCTGACAGATATGGAAAGAGAGGGTGGGCTGACAGATTGGAAAAGAGAGGGTGGGCTGACAGATATTTAAAGAGAGGGTGGGCTGACAGATATGGAAAGAGAGGTTGGGCTGACAGATTGGGAAAGAGAGGGTGGGCTGACAGATATGGAAAGAGAGGGTGGGCTGACAGATATGGAAAGAGAGGGTGGGCTGACAGATATGGAAAGAGAGGGTGGGCTGACAGATATGGAAAGAGAGGGTGGGCTGACAGATTGGGAAAGAGAGGGTGGGCTGACAGATATGGAAAGAGAGGGTTTGCTGACAGATATGGAAAGAGAGGGTGGGCTGACAGATTGGAAAAGAGAGGGTGGGCTGACAGATATGTAAAGAGAGGGTGGGCTGACAGATATGGAAAGAGAGGGTGGGCTGACAGATTGGGAAAGAGAGGGTGGGCTGACAGATATGGAAAGAGAGGGTGGGCTGACAGATATGGAAAACATAGGGATGGGGCAGAGAGAGAGGGGGGAGATGTCCTGATGGAAACGTCTGGAACATCTTTGGAACATGAGGGCTTAGCACACAATTTGGAGCTTGTAAGAGTGCATGCATGTATTCAAACGCTTTTTGAATTCTTGCAATGTACGCCAGATACCAGATGTTATTACATCATCCCCGATTTTCACAGCATAGATGAGTTGCCATATTCATACATAGCACATTGGGCCTCATGAGCCCTTAATTTGCGGCTCGCTGTGATTTTCCTATTTTCCATTCATAATACATAACAATGATACAATTTCAATGTGTTTAATGCATGCCTGAATCACTACATTGAATATATATATTGTTCCTTGGACGGCAGATAGATGGCAGTATAGCGCAGCTGTTGAACAGAAAGGCCGCAATAGATCGTTTGCCAAAATAGTACGCAACTGCTCAGCTACAGCGACCGACAGATATCAGTTTGCTACTAGCTAATCTTGCAGTCTGGTAACCATGGATCGATTTATTGTAAAATAGAAACGTAAATCTATTGACAATGAAAATGAGGGGGGAGAGCTGGAGAACAAGGTGACAGCTATGAACAAACAACCACTGGAGAACCAGGAAAATCAGGAAGATGTCAGTGGGGAAGTGCAGCTAGCTAAAGTAGCTAACAGAAATGCCAAAATAGCGTGGCTCCGGTGGCTAAGAGGAGAATGCGGTCGATTCAAGAAGCACACCGAAAGTTCCAAGAGACATGGACATACAAGTATTTTTTGTACTGCATAATGGGATTAGTTCACTTTGTCTTATTTGCCAGAACAGAAGGCAGCCAATTGTTTTAAACGAGCAAATTTAGAGCAACATTTCCAGTCGCACCATGCCCACTTTGACTAAACATATCCGCCACAAAGCAACCTCAGAAACAACCAAATAGCACAACTCAAAGGACAACAATGATGGACAAATCTAGCACTGTTGCAGAGAAAACGACAGAGGCAACATATGAGATTGCTTGGATACTGACGAGAAACAATGCATTCACAGACACGGATATTACAAATGTTTTGGGCCTCAGCCGAAATAGTGTATGCTAATGTCACAAACAAGGAAGCTATTTTAAAGCTAATTAAGGGACTGCAACTCTCAGACTCGACCATAACAAGGGGCATAGAAGACATTGGCGAGGACATCGGTAAGCAACTGATTAATGACATATCCGTGGCACCGTGTTTTAGTATTGCGCTTGACGAAAGCACTGATGTAAGAGATATTGCCCGATTATGTGTTTGAAAATTGTGAAACAAAAACAGAAAAACAGGCTGACCAATGCACACCTTGATTGCCTCACAAGGATAGCAACAACAGACTATACATTTAGAATGAATTCAATCAAGATGCAGAAGGGACATTTACTACTGAGGTAACCCTTAATATGGGTCTTATACATGTGATGTAGCCTATTTGATGTGTGTGTATATATTTGTGTTGTGCTGTACATCAAATCAATTGCATGTGCTATATTGCTCTGAATTTGCTCTCAATTGATACTTGATCATATTGGAAGAAAAAGTACAACAAATGCAAGATCTGTACGAACCTATGAATGATTGTATCAATCCAATGTGGCCCCCTTACAAAAAATTGTATCACTGCTCTATAGTAACATTACCTGCACTAATCAATGTTTTATAAGGATGAATGAACCCACCTAAACCTACCACTTCACTCCCAAGGAGAATCATGCAGATTGTTGATGTGTCCTTTTTAGGTCTCTCTGAAACAGAACAGTTGTGTAACGGCCTCACACACACACACACACACACACACACACACACACACACACACACACACACACACACACACACCCAGGTCGTGGAGGCTGTTTTGTGAAAACACCTTGGGCTGAATGGCATCTGTTAAAAGATGTTGACATATTTTCAGCAATCAACCATCAAACCCTGACCTGACTGGTTTCATGCCACTCCCTGGCATCTTTCATCAGAGACCTCTTATCTTCTCTCCTGTTCCTCCCCTCCTGCCATTTCCAACAGCACCCTCCATCTCTCGCTCACTGCCCACAATAAAGGAGAGGAGCGATGGAGAGACACACGACTCTATGTCTGTGGAACATTCTGTGTGTGTTTGTGTGCATACTGTACGTGTGAACCAAGAGTAGCCTCCATAGTGCAGATAGCTCCTCACAGTGCTTTTGGCCTCCATACTGAGAAAGTCCTTTGGTGTTGTGTCTGTTTACTGAGTAGGAACACTGAGAGTATATTTGGCGTTGTGTCTTGTCACTGAGTAGGAACACTGAGAGTATATTTGGCATTGTGTCTGTTCACTGAGTAGGAACACTGAGAGTATATTTGGCATTGTGTCTGTTCACTGAGTAGGAACACTGAGAGTATATTTGGCATTGTGTCTGTTCACTGAGTAGGAACACTGAGAGTATATTTGGCATTGCAGTGTTTCCCCTAGTATTTTTTTCAGCAGTGGTGGCAGAGTTTTTAAAAATGTATTATTTTCCCCTACCCCTACCACCCCTCCCCTAATTTGTGTCAGAGAGGCAGATCTATACATCTCCAATAAATGTGATGACACAGTGACTTTTTATTTATTTTTGTCTCATTTGTCTCTGACAGATTAATACTCTTCTATCTCTGACCTCTGTAACTGCTTCACTCTGACCTCTCAGACCTAATTTTGTCTCTATCTCTCCAGAGATCTGAAATTGGATAACATCCTGTTGGATGCACATGGCCACTGTAAGCTGGCTGACTTTGGCATGTGTAAGGAGGGGATCCTCAACGGAGTCACCACCACCACCTTCTGCGGGACCCCTGACTACATCGCTCCTGAGGTAAACCCCAACCCTCCTTATACCCACTACACTCTAGCCTTCATCCTCTACCCTTCATCTTCTACCCACTACCCTCCACCCTCTACCCTTCATCTTCTACCCACTACCCTCTACCCTTCATCTTCTACCCACTACCCTTCATCCTTTACCCACTACCCTTCATCCTCTACCCATTACCCTCCATCCACTACCCTTCATCCTCTACCCACTACCCTCTACTAACTACCATTCATTCTCTACATTCTAACCTCTACCCACTACCCTCCACCCTCTACAGTCTGACAGTAAACCACCCATTCATCTGGGACAGTCTGACAGTAAACCACCCATTCATCTGGGACAGTCTGGCAGTAAACCACCCATTCATCTGGGACAGTCTGACAGTAAACCACCCATTCATCTGGGACAGTCTGACAGTAAACCACCCATTCATCTGGGACAGTCTGGCAGTAAACCACCCATTCATCTGGGACAGTCTGACAGTAAACCACCCATTCATCTGGGACAGTCTGGCAGTAAACCATCCACTCACTTATCTACGACAGTCTGACAGTACTCAACCACCCATTCATCTGGGACAGTCTGACAGTAAAACATCCATTCATCTGGGACAGTCTGACAGTACTCAACCACCCATTCATCTGGGACAGTCTGGCAGTAAACCACCCATTTATCTGGGACAGTCTGACAGTAAACCACCCATTCATCTGGGACAGTCTGGCAGTAAACCACCCACCCATTTATCTGGGACAGTCTGACAGTAAACCACCCATTCATCTGGGATTGTCTGACAGTAAACCACCCACTCACTTATCTGCAACAGTCTGACAGTACTCAACCACCCATTCATCTGGGACAGTCTGACAGTAAAACATCCATTCATCTGGGACAGTCTGACAGTACTCAACCACCCATTAATCTGGGACAGTCTGGCGGTAAACCACCCACTCACTTATCTGGGACAGTCTGACAGTAAACCACCCATTCATCTGGGATTGTCTGACAGTAAACCACCCACTCACTTATCTGGGACAGTCTGACAGTACTCAACCACCCATTCATCTGGGACAGTCTGGCAGTAAACCACCCACTCACTTATCTGGGACAGTCTGACAGTACTCAACCACCCATTCATCTGGGACAGTCTGGCAGTAAACCACCCATTCATCTGGGACAGTCTGGCAGTAAACCACCCACTCACTTATCTGGGACAGTCTGACAGTACTCAACCACCCATTCATCTGGGACAGTCTGACAGTAAACCACCCATTCATCTGGGACAGTCTGACAGTACTCAACCACCCATTCATCTGGGACAGTCTGACAGTAAACCACCCATTCATCTGGGACAGTCTGACAGTACTCAACCACCCATTCATCTGGGACAGTCTGACAGTACTCAACCACCCATTAATCTGGGACAGTCTGGCGGTAAACCACCCACTCACTTATCTGGGACAGTCTGACAGTAAACCACCCATTCATCTGGGACAGTCTGACAGTAAACCACCCACTCACTTATCTGGGACAGTCTGACAGTACTCAACCACCCATTCATCTGGGACAGTCTGGCAGTAAACCACCCACTCACTTATCTGCAACAGTCTGACAGTACTCAACCACCCATTCATCTGGGACAGTCTGACAGTAAACCACCCATTCATCTGGGACAGTCTGACAGTAAACCACCCACTCACTTATCTGGGACAGTCTGACAGTACTCAACCATCAATTCATCTGGGACAGTCTGACAGTACTCAACCACCCATTCATCTGGGACAGTCTGACAGTAAACCACCCATTCATCTGGGACAGTCTGACAGTAAACCACCCATTCATCTGGGACAGTCTGGCAGTAAACCACCCATTCATCTGGGACAGTCTGACAGTAAACCACCCATTCATCTGGGACAGTCTGGCAGTAAACCATCCACTCACTTATCTACGACAGTCTGACAGTACTCAACCACCCATTCATCTGGGACAGTCTGGCAGTAAACCACCCATTTATCTGGGACAGTCTGACAGTAAACCACCCATTCATCTGGGACAGTCTGGCAGTAAACCACCCACCCATTTATCTGGGACAGTCTGACAGTAAACCACCCATTCATCTGGGATCGTCTGACAGTAAACCACCCACTCACTTATCTGCAACAGTCTGACAGTACTCAACCACCCATTCATCTGGGACAGTCTGACAGTAAACCACCCATTCATCTGGGATTGTCTGACAGTAAACCACCCACTCACTTATCTGCAACAGTCTGACAGTACTCAACCACCCATTCATCTGGGACAGTGACAGTAAAACATCCATTCATCTGGGACCAGTCTGACAGGACAGTCAACCACCCATTAATCTGGGACAGTCTGGCGGTAAACCACCCACTCACTTATCTGGGACAGTCTGACAGTAAACCACCCATTCATCTGGGATTGTCTGACAGTAAACCACCCACTCACTTATCTGGGACAGTCTGACAGTACTCAACCACCCATTCATCTGGGACAGTCTGGCAGTAAACCACCCACTCACTTATCTGGGACAGTCTGACAGTACTCAACCACCCATTCATCTGGGACAGTCTGACAGTAAACCACCCATTCATCTGGGATTGTCTGACAGTAAACCACCCACTCACTTATCTGCAACAGTCTGACAGTACTCAACCACCCATTCATCTGGGACAGTCTGACAGTAAACCACCCACTCACTTATCTGGGACAGTCTGACAGTACTCAACCACCCATTCATCTGGGACAGTCTGACAGTACTCAACCACCCATTCATCTGGGACAGTCTGACAGTACTCAACCACCCATTCATCTGGGACAGTCTGACAGTACTCAACCACCCATTCATCTGGGACAGTCTGACAGTAAACCACCCACTCACTTATCTGGGACAGTCTGACAGTACTCAACCACCCATTCATCTGGGACAGTCTGACAGTAAACCACCCATTCATCTGGGACAGTCTGGCAGTAAACCACCCACTCACTTATCTGCAACAGTCTGACAGTACTCAACCACCCATTCATCTGGGACAGTCTGACAGTACTCAACCACCCATTCATCTGGGACAGTCTGACAGTAAACCACCCACTCACTTATCTGGGACAGTCTGACAGTAAACCACCCATTCATCTGGGATTGTCTGACAGTAAACCACCCACTCACTTATCTGGGACAGTCTGACAGTACTCAACCACCCATTCATCTGGGACAGTCTGGCAGTAAACCACCCACTCACTTATCTGGGACAGTCTGACAGTACTCAACCATCAATTCCATAAGTTACTCTCTCTCATGTTGTACTCTTTCATTGACTCGACTCTTTACCCTCTACTCTGCTTCTCTCTCACCGTTTCATAAAAAAGCTCACTCAATCACTCAATAAATTACTCACTCAATCAATCAATAAATTACTCAATCAATAAATTACTCAATCAATCACTAAATTACTCAATCAATCACTAAATTATTCACTCAATCAATACATTACTCAATCAATCAATAAATGACTCAATCAATAAATTAATCAATCAATAAATTAATCAATCAATCACTCAATATATCACTCAATCAATCAAACTCATATACTCATTTGTTCTACTCATTCTCATTATATCATCCCTAATGAGCTGGTATCACAAGTATACTGTTCCCCCTTACTACCTTATAAATCCTGTTGTAGTGTAGCTGGTGTTAGTGTTTCCTGTGCCCCTGTGTTTTTTAGATCCTAAAGGAGCTTTTGTATGAGATGGTGTTACATTGTTTCCTGTTCCCCTGTGTGTTTAGATCCTACAGGAGCTAGAATATGGCCCCTCTGTGGACTGGTGGGCTCTGGGGGTGCTTATGTACGAGATGATGGCGGGCCAGCCCCCCTTCGAGGCTGACAATGAGGATGACCTGTTTGAGTCCATTCTCCACGATGATGTCCTCTACCCAGTGTGGCTAAGCAAGGAGGCAGTCTCCATCCTGAAAGCGGTCAGTAACCTACAGTTAATCTCCCTGTCCTAGTCTGCCTGTATCTCTCACCATCCCTCTTTGCTCTCCTTTTTATCCCCTCTTTCTTCATATCTTTCCCACTCGTTATTCCACTTGTACTTTATCAGCCCCCCTTTCCTCCCCACACCTTACCTTATTGTCGTCTCCTCCTCCTCTTCCTCCTCCTGCTGTCTCTCTCTCTCTGCCTGTCTCTGGTGAGGTAGTAAAGTGGTGTTCAGTGATTAGCAGAGTGAGGAGCAAGGATGAGCAGGGTGGAATTAGTTCAGAGAGCCAGAGTGGCTGTGCAGTGCTGTGTGGGCTGGGGAGAGAGGCCTGGGAGACGTTGCACTTCATGTGGGAAAAGAACAGCGTGTTTGTGTTCTCTGGTGGTTTCGGGGCTTGTGTAATCGCACAATCGGGGAGGCAGGGGTGAGCTGCCCCAGCATTGAGGGTCCTCCTCTTCCAAGAACGCGGCCGGCTTTCTGTGTGCGTGGGGGAGTGTGTAATATTTGTTAGTGTCCTGTGCTTGTGTGTGGATGTGAATTATGTGCTTTTTCGTTTGTGTCCTGTTTGGTGGTGTGTATGGACATTGTGTAATTCTATATTTGTGTTTTAGTGTTGCAGAATATTCCTCTGAGTGTGTTAGTTTGTGTGTGTGTCCCAAGTTCCTGTGTGATCTTTTTTCCATCACAAGTCATGCGTTTACTTTGGCCGTCCCCTGCCTGTTTGCAAAGCCTTGTGGGAAAGCAGGCGTGCATGCCTTGGACCGGCACGTGTTACTCTGTGATCAGTCTCACTGGTACTTTGGTCACATTACCCAGCCCAGAGGTCCTAATGGTCATATCTGACAACTAGATTCACGATGACCACAGAGCAGATCACTAACACCACTCTGCACCACTTGACCGTCTGAACCCCTCACTCTTGCTCTTTCACCTCTATTTCTCTCTTCCTAACATTCACATCCTTGCCCCATGTTCCTAAGGGGGCCAAGAGGATTAAGTCAAATACCTTTATTTCCCTTCCCCCTTTATCCATCTGCCTGTTTCCCTGTCCTGTAGTTCATGACGAAGAGTCCAAACAAGCGTCTGGGCTGTGTGATCACCCAGGGCTTGGAGGAGGCCATCAAGGTTCATCCCTTCTTCAAGGAGATCGACTGGGTTCTGCTGGAGCAGAAGAGGGTCAAACCACCCTTCAAACCTCGCATTGTGAGTTAGCACTTATAGCTCAGACCATGTAGGGTGAAGTTGCCTGTAAACGCTGATCTTGGGTCAGTTTAGCATTTTAAGGTTAGTATTGGAGGAGGGGAAGCTGATTATAGATCTGCACCTAGGGTAAACTTCACCATGGAGTGTGTCTGAACTATTAGGGAACATACCGTACTGTATGTTTTAGGGCCCTTACTGTTCCTCCCTCACCATTATTAACCTCTAACCTTCAACATGGAAATAAGTCATAGACTTGTATGTATTTATCCTCTATTATGCTTATTCAAGTTATACTTAAGCAATAACGCACAAGGGGTGTGGTATATGGCCAATATACCACAGCTAAGGGCTGTTTTTTATGCACGAAGCAAAGCAGAGTGCCTGCATACAGACCTTAGCCATGGTATATTGGCCATATACCACAAACGCCTGAGGTGCCTTATTGCTATTATAAACTGGTTACCAACGTAATTAGAGCAGTAAAATACACATTTTGTCATGCCCATGGTATGATTGCTATTGATGGCTTATTTTTGTTTATAATCCTATACATTTTGCTTTCAATTGTTTGGTTTTTGATTTCAACAGCCATTATTTCACCCGTCCTCAAAAAAAACATACTTTTTCATGTTCACAATTCATTTGAATTTGAATTCAATACATGGCGTGAAATTGACCCCATATAGGATCTGAATTTGATCACCTTGTTGCAGCAGAACTTTCCTCCAATGCAGGAAATGTTTTACTTGTCGTGTATTTGAGGTTTAAAAGGCTTCTGTAGTTAGTAATTTCCACTTTGAAATTTCAGACTTGAATTACGCTTAAGATGAGGTTTTTTGATCGCTACAAAAATGTCTATTAATTATAATCCACACAATAATTCTGTTAAGGCTGTGTAAGGGAGGCGAATTCAGGTGCAGGAGAGCAGAGTAGAGTAAACAGGCACACTTTTATTCCGGTTTATTTCGGGTCAAGAGTCAGACCCGGTTCACCGGGGTCTCACTGCGATGACGGTCCGCGCTGGTCTTCGGTGAAGCGCGGCTCGCTGGAGGTGAACATGGGCGGCCTCCCATGTCTCCTCCGCGCGCCTGAACCAGTCATCCACTGCAGGAGCCTCGGTCTGACCCTGATGCCACGGCGCCAGAACCGGCTGGTACCCCAATACGCATTGAAAGAGTGAGAGGTTAGTGGAGGAGTGGCGAAGCGAGTTCTGTGCCATCTCGGCCCAGGGCACGAAAGCCACCCGCTCCCCCGGGCGGTCCTGGCAATAGGACCGCAGAAACCTGCCCACCTCCTGGTTGACTCTCTCTACCTGCCCGTTATTCTCGTGGTGAAAACCTGAGGTAAGGCTGATCGAGACCCACAGACGTTCCATGAACGCCTTCCAGACCCTCGACGTGAACTGGGGACCCCGATCAGACACTATATCCTCAGGCACCCCGTAATGCTGGAAGACGTGATTAAACAGGGCTTCCGCAGTCTGTAGGGCCATAGGAAGACCGTGCAGAGGGAGGAGACGAGAGGACTTAGAGAAATGATCCACAACGACCAGGATCGTAGTGTTTCCCTGTGAAAGAGGTAGATCGGTTAAAAAATTCACAGAGAAGTGTGACAACGGTCGTTGTGGAACGGGTAAGGGGTGTAGCTTACCTCTGGCGCGTGTAGCTGAGTATATTAGGATGTCATCGATATACACCACTACACCTTGCCCGTGCACGTCCCTGAAAATCCCGTCTACAAAGGTTTGGAAAACTGATGGAGCATTCATCAACCCGTAAGGCATGACTAAGTACTCATAATGCCCTGAGGTGGTACTAAACGCTGTCTTCCACTCGTCTCCCTCCCGGATACGCACCAGGTTATACGCCCTCCTGAGATCCAGTTTTCGTGAAGAAGTGCACCCCGTGCATTGACTCAATCGCCATGGCGATAAGAGGTAGCGGGTAACTGTACCTCACTGTGATTTGATTTAGACCTCTATAGTCAATGCACGGGTGTAAACCTCCATCCTTCTTCACAAAAAAGAAACTTGAGGAGGTGGGTGAAGTGGAGGACCGAATGTACCCCTGATGGAGGGATTCGGAGAAATAAGTCCCCATAGCCACCGTCTCCACTTGTGACAGGGGATACACGTGACTCCTGGGAAGCGCAGCGTTTGCCAGGAGATTTATCGCACAATCCCCCCATCGATGTGGTAATAATTGAGTCGCCTTCTATTTACAGAAGGTGAGAGCCAAATTAGCAAATTCTGGGGGGATGCACATGGCGGAGACCTGGTCTGGACTTTCCACCATGGGAGCACCAACAGAAACCCCTACACACCTCCTCAAGCACTCTCACGACCACCCCGTGAGAGTCCTCTGTTGCCAGGAAATAATGGGGTTATGATGAGCTAACCCTCTGGATGTCTGCGGTTGACCAGCAGGTTATCCAACCGAATGGACAAATCCACCAGTTGGTCGAAGGAGATGGTAGCATCCCTGCTGGCCAGCTCACGTCGGGCGTCCTCGCGCAGGCTGCACCGATAGTGGTCAATGAGGGCCCTGTCGTTCCAGCCTGAGCCGGCGGCCAAGGTCCGGAATTCCAAGGCGAATTCCTAGGCGCTCCTCGTGCCCTGCCTCAAATGGAAGAGCCGTTCTCCCGCTGCTCTCCCTTCAGGCGGATGGTCGAAGACGGCCCGGAAGCGACGGGTGAACTTCTCGAAGTGGTCCAACGTCGCGTCATCTTCTCCCCACACGCCGTTTGCCCACTCCAGAGCTCTCCCTGAGAGGCATGAGACGAGGGCAGACACTCTCTCCCTTCCCGAGGGAGCTGGGTGCACAGTGGCCAGGAAAAGGTCCAGTTGTAATAGGAATCCCTGGCACTGTGTGTCTGTTCCATCTTACTCCCTGGGAAGGGAGAGACGTATCCCACTGGGACTGGCTCCAGATGGGACGGGTAGAGGCAACCCCGGTTGCGCTGGTCGAGGCACTGGAGAGACTTCCTGTCTCTCCCAGCGGTCCATGGTCTGGACAACGTGATCCATCATGGCACAAATATGTTGTAACATAGCCGAATGTTCCTGGACGCGCTCCTCGACTCCTCTAACCGGGGTACCTGCTCCTGCTGACTCCATAGTAGGTGTGTAATTCTGTTAATGCTGTGTAAGGGAGGCGAAGTCAGGTGTAGGAGAGCAGAGTAGAGTAAACAGGTGCACCTTTATTCAGGTAAAAAAACAGGCACAACATGACATCTAAGTGCCCAAAAAACACGGAACATGAATACAAAAGTATAGTGCGTGAACATACACCATTAACAATAAACAATTACACACAAAGACATGGAGGGGAACAGAGGACTAAATACATACAGTGTGATTATGGAATGAAAACCATGTGTATGAAACAAGACAAAACAAATGGATATATGAGAAATGGAGCGGCGATGGCTAGAAAGCTGGTGACGTTGATCGCCGAACGCCGCCCAAACAAGGAGAGGAGCCGACTTCGGCGAAAGTCGTGACAAATTCAAATTTCCTGTGGCTGCAGGAATATTTTCCTGCTGTAGAAAACTGACTTAAGTTACAATCCTACATCTGTATCCAAGCATCAGTATTCCTGTGTGTGTATAGTGTAAAGATAGAGAGTTGCGGAATGGGCTGGGTATGAGTTGGTATGAAATGCCTGAAGGGGTGTGAGGGGAAGGGTCCGTCCTGTTCCCATGTACACAGAGAGGGGGCGACGAGCACCTCAACAATCACACAACGTGAATGAGAGAACTGGGGGCATGAAAGAAAGGTTCTGTGATTACTCCATCCATGTCTATTGTGTCAATCAGCCTTGCTTTATAATGACTTTATCAAGGAAACACAAACAACAATCATTCCACGTGTGACACTAATTCACTAGTAATAACACTATGACTGTCTTTAGAAATGTTTTCGAGATCTAATTTGGAAGTCATCATCCTGTTTTTCCTTACTATCCCTCCTGCTTCCCTTCCTTTCTGCTCCTGTACAGAAAACCAAAAGGGACGTGAACAACTTTGACCAGGACTTCACTCGCGAGGAGCCTGTCCTCACCCCTGTAGAAGACGCCATTATTAAGCAGATTAACCAAGATGAGTTCAAGGGTTTCTCCTACTTTGGAGGGGAGGAGACTCTGTCCTAAGGCCTGCACACACACACACACACACACACACACACACACACACACACACACACACACACACACACACACACACACACACACACACACACACACACACACAGATGCTGTCTGCCTCATCTTTGTGTTTATGCACGCACACCAACACACACACATGCATGTATAGACACACATACATGTATATGCAGAAACACTGACATACACACTCGCATTCACGAACACACACACACACACACACACACACACACACACACACACACACACACACGCATACATATATTCTCACATACAGACATCCAGAAATATACTGTACAATACACACAGAGTAAATTATTACATTCACACACTCATACAACACTCCGGCCATTAGGGCCTCTGATTAGTAACAACTCCAAAACATAAACATGATCATCTACAGCGCTGTACCAGTATATTTTTCTGTCTGTCCATCAGTGCATGTTTTCTATGTTAAAAATCTATGTAATTCGAGAGTAGGTCATATAGGAAGCCCATCTGCTTTATTATCAAGTTCCTATTGGCTGGTCCAGATCACTCCTGATCCAATCAGAGCGGTAAAAAAAAAAACTCATTGTGGTGGTGGGTGGCCAATGGATTGGCCTCCTGAGACTGAATATAGCCTGGCCCTTGGCCCGGGCTGATAACAGTGATGAAAGCTCCTCACAGTCCTGCCCCAGATTATGTCACAAGGCCCTTTCCAGTGGACTATGAAATGAACAGGGAATGTTTGTGTGACGGTGTCAACTTTATGTGTATATAAGGATTAAAAGGTCAGGGGTTATGTGTGCATTGGGCAGGGGTCTTGTTCGACAAGGTCTTCGTACGATAGGTCATACTTTCAACTGTTTCGACAAATATCCTAGTTCCTCAGTGAGTATATGACACTGAAACAATGATATTATTATATTAATCTGTAATTTCTCAAGCTGTCCTTTAAGTCTCTCGATGTATTAGAATCTCCTCTGTCGTGTTTGAATGCGAAAAACCAAATCCTTAGAACCAATGATTGTATTTAAAAAAGCTATAAAAAAACGATTGGTTCACAGTATCAATAAAAAAGAGAAGCCTGTAACTATTGATACTGTTTCAAAGTTTCCTCACGATCAAAACATGCCAGAATTAGAATGAGTCCATGTATAGTACATCAAATGCCTTTTGTGTGTAACTGCGAACCAGTTACGTATTGTAGATATGCCCACAGTGTTATGGTAGTCTAGATTCATATATTCCAAATGAATGCCATGGGTTTCAATGTGGAAGAATGTGCTTGTATGCATGAGTGATCGTGGGAATACAACTGAATGTATCGCATCTGTTTGCGTGCACGTGTGTGTGTGTGTGTCTGTTAGTATACTGCGAGGTAGTTGTTTGTGTGAGTTTGTTTTTGAGTGCGATATAGGCAGTGGGTTCATGAGAATGGCCCTTTTGAAGCTTTTTACATTTCATTGGGTCAGTTTTATTTCATTGTGTGTTTTATTTCATTATGTTTGATTTGTCGTGATTTTACTGGATTGTCTTGTTGCTCAGAGTTTGAAATCCTGGATTTCCCTGCTATACAACAAGACTCACAATCATGTGGGTGAAGGCATCACCAGATAGCTGTGTCTTTCCCTCTGTACAGATCACCTTGTATATAGAAGCCTGTGGACTTCTTGGAGAAATAGAGGTATCATCCTTTGCATGGTCATGCATATGATATTATTGTGTATTATTAGAATATGAAAACGTTACAATGTCCATGTGCAATATTCTGTGTATGTTTCTGTCTGTTTCTGCTTTCCTTTTCTTTCTTGCCGGGTGTCTTCACTGTTCTTCCCACCGCTGACTCTTTGCTGTTGTTCTGTTTGGTTTTTACATATATATGCATGGCTGTTTTCATTTGCCTGTCCTCAACTCAGCTGATAGCCATGTCTATGTGCTTCCTTCAGAATGCTCCATCAAACCACCCCACCACCCCTTTCCCTGCCCTCTCTCCTTAACTCTCTTTGAAAAGGTCAACATTTCCTATAGCATATCTCTTTAAAACATCAATGTAACCAAAGGTAGCAAAGCTATTGGACTAATTCATTTTATGGAAACCATTGACCTTCTCAATGCACTCATGCCTAATAACTCTCTGACCAGTATATGGTTTATTGCAGGTCTACACCAAATCAAGGTAAAGTCCAATCTACTCTCAAATTCTATCAATAACCATGTTGCTTTGTTTCAATACTGCAAGTAGTACATTCCGTTTTGGAGTAGAAACTTTAAAGTAACGTTTGAAATTTGGAGATATAGTAGTAGGACTATTTGCAATTGAAGAGGCAGGGGTGGCACTGTGGTAGTGAAAGTAGCAGTACTGTAGAAGGAGCCGTAGCATTTGTTATTGTAGTAGTAGTTTAAGTAGTGTAGATGTAGTATTATTAGTAGCATGTATAATAGTGCTAGCTCCACTAGCAGTAGCAGTTATGGTATGGGGAGCAGGAGTAACTGTAGCAACAGTGGTAGTAACAGTAGTAACAGTAGTAATAGTGGACAGTATCATGGTGTCAACTGTCAAAGCGTTACTGATCAAGCAGTATTTAAAAGGCTTTAAACATGCCTCATACTAGATCCTGAAAATGCTTAACGCCCCCCCAGCACACACACCACTGCATGTAGGCCTTTCATACACCTAAAGCACCCATGCATTTGACACGTAGGCACCTGTGTCAATGGATCACATGATCCCCCTCTGTTACCCAGTTAGTGCATAGCAACATGAGAGCCGTGTTAAAGGATCTGAAGGTGAAGAGGACATTTGACAGACGTCACCATTCAGGCTGGCACAATGCTGTTTCCTTATGCCGTTTTTTTAGGATGTAACCGTTACAGTACTTGTCTCCCCTCGTATAGCTCATATCTACCCTCTTCTCTCTGTCTGTATCGTGTCCTTTAATTTCATATACCTGTCTCTTTGGTTTACAGTCTCTCTGTTTTGTCTGTGCTTCTCGATGTTAGGCCTCTTATGTTTGTGTTTTGTAAGATGACGGATCACTGTCCTAGGGTGGCCCTGCAGGTCCAAAATCCTCCATGCCAAATTCTAACTCCAATTGTCCATCCTCCTTCTTTTATTTGGACTTTTTAAACTGTCTGTAATAGGAAGAAGAAAGAACAGCACATAGGAAACCCATTTGGTCTGTTGTAATGTCAATGAACCAGTAACGCTCAATAAGTATAATATACTGTACATGGCTGGAGAAGTACCTCTTAAATTGTGTGTAACAATATGTCTGGCTGAGTATTATGTATTTTTTTACATACAGTAGAATAAAACATACAGACATCTGAATTATATTACTGTATGTACCTCTACATTTAGGATCGGTTTCCCGGACCCAAATTAAGACTACTTCTGGACTAAAAAGCATGTTCAATAAAGAATATCTATTGAAATGGCTTTTTAAACCAGGACAAGGCTTATTTCTGGGTCTGGGTAACCGGATTTAATTTGCGGTTTCTGTATTGTGAAGCTTTATATGTACAATTTGTCACCTGACTGATGTTTTATTTTGAATTCCTTTGCCATTTATTAGTGTTATGTAAGCATTTTGCTGTGTGCCAAATGTACTGTATTCTAAAGGATGTGAATGTGTATTGTTTGTTTTTGGAACCTATTAAATATGATGTCAAAACAAATAGTGGGTTTGCTTGTTTTAGGGCTAATTTCTGTTCAGTGTTAATCAATATTTACTGTATGTATGCAAGGCTCCCTTGCAAAAGAGACCTTGGTTTCAATGGGATTCCCTGCTAAAATAAACGTTTTTAAAAAAGCTCTCTATGCAACACAGTTTACATTGCCAGGGTTGAATGCATATAGAGTACTGTCCAGTGTCCATAACTGACCACTGTTGGAATGTATTCTGAGATATGCACTGCTAAAATGGTACCACGATGTGCAATTAATCATTGACTGATGTTCCACATTTGGGTATTCTTCCCTTTCAAAGCAAACATTGCATTCCCTGCTAGTGTCATGGAAACTGATAAAATATGTAGACAATATCTAGAGGGAAAAACAACAGAAGATACCTATTATCACACATTATGGACTATAAACACCAGTGTTAGACTACTGGGCCATAACTTTGACATTGCTGTTATTGTTATCAATGACAATGTACAGCAACTGTTAAAGTCAAACACAGTTCAGCTACTCAGTTAGTGCTCTATCTCTGATCGATGTCTCACAGGTGATAATTCACCCAAAATCACCATAGCTACATTATTCATAATCACCCTATTAGGGTACAGATATACACTATATATACAAAAGTATTTGGACACCCCTTCAAATTAGTGGATTTGGCTATTTGAGCTAAACCTGACAGACATATAAAATTGAGCACACAGCCATTCAATCTCCATACACAAACATTGGCAGTAGAATTTCCCTACTGAAGAGCTCAGTGACTTTCAACGTGGCACTGTTATAGGATGCCACCTTTCCAACAAGTCAGTTCATCAACTTTCTGCCCTGATAGAGCTGCCCCTGTCAACTGTAAGTGCTCTTATTGTGAAGTGGAAACGTCTAGGAGCAACAACGGCTCAGCCACAAAGTGGTAGGCCACACAAGCTCATAGATCGGGATCGCTGAGGGCTGAAGCTCGTAGCACGTAAAAATTGTCTGTCCTCAGTTGCAACACTCACTACCAAGTTGTAAACTGCCTCTGGAAGCAACTTCAGCATAATAACTGTTTGTCGGGAGCTTCGTGAAATGGGTTTCCATGGCCGAGCAGCTACACACAATCCTAAGTTCACCATGTGCAACGCCAAGCGTCGGCTGGAGTGATGTAAAGTTTGCATTGTACTCTGCAGCAGTGGAAACGTGTTCTTTGGAGTGATGAATCACACTTCACCATCTGGCAGTCTGACAGACGTATCTGGGTTTGGCGGCTGCCAGGAGAACACTACCTGCCTCAATACATAGTGCCAACTGTAAAGTTTGGTGGAAGAGTATTCATTGCCTGGGGCTGTTTTTCATGGTTTGGGTTAGGGTCATACGTTCCATTGAAGGGAAATCAACGCTACAGCATACAATCACATTATAGAGGATTCTGTGCTTCCAACTTTCCTGTTTCAGCATGACAATACCTCCGTGTACAAAGCGAGGTCCATACAGAAATGGTCGAGATCAGTGTGGAAGAACTTGACTGGCCTGCTCAGAGCCCTGACTTCAACCCCATCGAACACCATTGGGATGAATTGGAACGCCGACTGCGAGCCAGGCCTAATCGCCCAACATCAGTGGCCGACCTCACTAATGCTCTTGTGGCCGAATGGAGTACCTGCAACAATGTTTCAATATCTCGTGGAAAGCCCAACTCTATATTCATGCTCATGATTTTGGAATGAGATGTTCGGCGAGCAGGTGTCCACATACTTTTGTTCATGTAGTGTAGGTCACTAAAATGCTATTTACAGTTCAGTTGATGTGTGTCGAACCCATTGAACACGTTGACAGCCTCCTCTCCCCCTCACAATGGAGAGGAGAAGAGTGCATTTTAAGCAGTTGTATGTTGTTCATAATTATACTATCCCATAATAATACAAGAAAATATTGATTTAAATGACAAATTCACAGTAGTGAACCCGTCAGAGTTTTAAAATCTTATTCCATTGAACATGCCATAAAAATGCAGGCATTTTTCATTATTTGAAGAGTCCCTTGGTCCTCCTTGTTTTTTTGATTACCACTTAACCCCTTTACCAAAGAGCACCTTATATCTACACAGATCTACTGTTTTATATGCTAGCTCCACTTCCCTTCCTTTCTGCATGATTCATCAAATACAGTATTTGAGAAGGATGGCAGCTTGTATATTAGTTATTATGGGTCACTTTGACCCAGTGGGGTCTAACTCAACAGATGACTTACTGAAAGCAGTCAGTGAACCTTCAGTTTACTTGTTTAATCCTTGAGAGGAATAATTGTTATCACAAAGCTGTTTACAAGGGCAGTCCGATTCTGATCTTTTACTCACTAATTGTTATTTTGACTAATCAGATCAGCTCTTTTGCCAATAATTGGGCAAAAGATCAGAATTCAAATGCCTGTGTAAACCCAGCCTTGTTTTAATAATTGTAAACACACATGCTCAGTGTGGTTAATCCACCAATAATTAAACACTTTAATGTGAGTTTCTTGGTAATGTTTATGTCAGAATGTCAGATTCACTGCAGCCCATCCAATCCATTCATTTGGCCAAAGAGGAGATTATGCAGAACATATGGCATTTAATATGTGACCTTAAGATCATGTGAAATTTCCAAAATGTGAAATAAATGTTACAAGATGTGTCTGGAGTTTGATAAACGTCATTGGCACTTAGATTGGAAGCAGTGCTATGTACAGAAGACATGAAAATAAAGCTCTTTGGTTACACATATACCAGTGGTGGGTTTGGTGTTGAAAAACAGAAGCATATCTATGCAGAAAAGTACCTCATACTTAAGGTAAAAGATGGTGGTGGATCTTCAATGTTATGGTGCTATTTTGCTTCCCCTGGTCGTGGGCTCCTTGTTAAGGCATCATGAAATTTACCAAGTACCAGGACATTTTAGCCAAAAACCTGGTTCCTCTGCCAGGGGGCTGAAACTTGGCTGCAAGTGAATCTTCCAACAAGACAATAACCCCAAGCACTAATAAAAATCCACAAAGAAATGGTTAATTGACAACAAAAACAACTTGCAATGGCCATCTCAGTCTCCGGACTTGAACCACATTGACAACCTGTAGTTTGAATAGAAGACGGCAGTCCATAAGGGCAGACGAAGGATTTCAAGGATCTGTAAAGATTTTGTATGGAGGAATGGTCTCAGCTCCCTCCCAATGTGTTCTCCAATCTCATGAAACGTTTTAGAAAACGTCTCAGTGTCATTATCCTCACAAGGGGAGGGTGCTGGAGTATTGAAAAGAGGGGTGACAATAATTTTGACCCCTGTCTTTTTTACATTTAATTTATTCATTTTTAAACAAAACATCATACTCTGAGCAATTGTAAAAGTATAAAATATAATTCCCTATTTTTGCATACAATATAGCTCAGGATTTGTATTATTTATTTAATAAAGTATTTTTGATAATCTTTATTAAAGGTGTCAATAATTATGGACTTGACTGTATATCCCCCAAAAAATTGTGAAACATCTTCAACATTTCGGAATGGCTAAACAAGCAACAGTTATCTGAGGATAGACTTCTGTAGCTCAGTTGGTAGAGCATGGCGCTTGTAACGCCAGGGTAGTGGGTTCGATTCCTGGGACCACCCATACGTAGAATGTATGCACACATGACTGTAAGTCGCTTTGGATAAAAGCGTCTGCTAAATGGCATATATTATTATTTATTTATTCAGAAAAGGCATTTTTAGTAGATCCATCTTTAAAAAGACTCATGGGAACTCTGAATGCCCCAATTAGCTGACATGAATGACAGGCGTGTGTTTTTCTGTTGCCATCTACGAACAAGCACATGAACAGATGAATGGTTGGGATGGTTGACATACTTATCTGTTCAATGCAAGGCCGTAAATTAAGCTACCTACAGTTGAAGTCGAAAGTGTACATAAACCTTAGCCAAATATATTTAAACTCAGTTTTTCACAATTGCTGACATTTAATCCTAGTAAAAATTCCGTCTTAAATCAGAAAGGATCACCACTTTATTTTAAGAATGTGATATGTCAGAATAATAGTGGAGAGAATGATTTATTTCAGCTTTTATTTCTTTCATCACATTCTCAGTGGGTCAGAAGTTTACATACACTCAATTAGTATTTGGTAACATTGCCTTTAAATTGTTTAACTTAGGTCAAACATTTCAGGTGGCCTTTCACAAGCTTCCCACAATAAGTTGGGTGAATTTTGGCCCATTCCTCCTGACAGAGCTGGTGTAACAGAGTCAGGTTTTTAGGCCTCCTTGCTCACACATGCTTTTTCAGTTCTGCCCACAAATGTTCTATAGGATTGAGGTCAGGGCTTTGTGATGGCCACTCCAATACCTTGACTTTGTTGTCCTTAAGCAATTTTGCCACAACTTTGGAAGTATGCTTGGGGTCATTGTCCATTTGGAAGACTCATTTGCGACCAAGCTTTAACTTCCTGACTGATGTCTTGAGATGTTGCTTCAATATATCCACATAATTTTCCTTCCTTATGATGCCATCTATTTTGTGAAGTGCACCAGTCCCTCCTGCAGCAAAGCACACCCACAACATGATGCTGCCACCCCTGTGCTTCACGGTTGGGATGGTGTTCTTTGGCTTGCAAGCATCCCCCTTTTCCCTCCAAACATAACCATGGTCATTATGGCCAAACAGTTATATTTTTGTTTCATCATACCAGATGATATTTCCCCAAAAGGTACGATCTTTGTCCCCATGTGCAGTTGCAAACTGTAGTGTGGCCTTTAATGGCGGTTTTGGAACAGTGGCTTCTTTCTTGCTGAGTGGCCATTCAGGTTATCGTTGATATAGGACCCGTTTTACTGTGGATATAAAGAAATCAAATTATGTCAATTAGCCTACCAGAAGATTCCAGAGCCATGACATCATTTCTGGAATTTTCCAAGCTGTTTAAAGACACAGTCAACTTAGTGTATGTAAACTTCTGACCCACTGGAATTGTGATACAGTGAATTATAAATTAAATAATCTGTCTGTAAACAATTGTTAGACAAAATGACTTGTGTCATGCACAAAGTAGATGTCCTAACAGACTTGCCAAAACAATAGTTGAAATTTGTGGAGTGGTTAAAAAACGAGTTTTAATGACTCCAACCTAAGTGTATGTAAACTTCCGACTTCAACTGTACATACACAACATACAAGGGCAAGCCGACTCAAAATTGTAGGCCTCAAAGTATGTAGGCCTACAGGGACTCTGAACGACAATATAAAACGACGAAACCATCAGGTTAGTGGGTGGGGATATTTAAGGCGGTTCTACACAGCATTTTCACCAATCACTGCGGTCAGATTGACGCGTGAGCGACTGTCAACGGGCCAGCTGAGCGCAAAAGAGTGAACAGCGAACTGGGCTAGAAGTTCAGTAGACCAGCACAACCAACGCAACGAAGGAAACTTTGAGAGCGGACCCTATTTTATCCAACTTCTAAAGCATTTGTAGGCTAAAGGTTGTGGATTGTAGGCTTACCTTTAGTGAATCGGTGAAAAGGCTGTACAATCCTTGGCAGTGTTCTGAGACTGTACAGCTGCCTACTGCTTCTGAAAGACAACTTGCTTCTGAAATGGACTGTGCGTAAAGAGCAGAGAAATTACTTCATCTCGATCTGACTTTCAATATTTTTCATTGTGAATGTTATTTGTTACTTGAAAATTGTTGCGTAAAGTGGACTGATTCGGACTTTCGGGGAAATTCCATTTGTCACTGAACTTTGCAAAAGAAAACATGACGGCTGATAAGGACAAGAAAAGGTAAAGTAGATTTGTTTAGATTCATTGTTTGGCCTATTTGTTCTTAGATGTAGACATTTTATAAGAAACTATCATGTTAAACCTACTATCAACACGTTAAATTCTAGGCCTAGTAAGCGATTGTCCTCGCAATCAATGAGTGACATTTCGCCGAAAATGTGTAGCTCGGAGACCTGTTGCCCTTTAACAAATAGCGCGCTGTACTTTATAGGGTATATTATTATAAAAAAATGTTCCTTGTAGAACTAAAAAGGCTTCTATCACTTGCTACATATATGGAACCACAAAAAGTTCTATATATAGAACCATTTATAGGAGGGTTCTTTGATAGCAACCGTAGAGGTTATTCTTCACTAAACCAAAATGGTTCTATATAGAACCTTGCATGGTGCCATTTATTAATTATATTACTATTAAATAGTAATATTTTGAGCTAAGAATATAATTTTTATAAACAATTTAATAATGGACAAAAGAATACCAGCATAGTTTTTAGAATGTATTGTCTTTATATGCTAACATAGTTTGGAAATATGCACTGATGGCCAGGGAGGCATCTCTGTTTGAATGATGGGCCAGGTTAACACTGGTGACTTCTTTACAACACAATAATAAGACCCGGCGCCAGGATAAAGTTACTAAAGGGGCTCTTGAAATCGCCGAGATTGCAACATTTTGGGGGTTCTTGCATTGGAATGATATTGAATTCTGCTTATTTCACGCTATACCACAATAAACATATAGTTCAAATGCAGAGACTCCAAGATCATGGAGTGCTTTTGAAGTGACAGGTTGGCACGAAATCTGTAGCCTTTCTCTGCTGCGCTGTATCAGCGTAAAACACTGGCCTTCTAGCAATCGTAAGGACAAAGATTCAGCAGGAGGCAGGCAGATAAGTGCAAATGAGTGTCGGATTTATTTACACAGCGCTGGTGTTTCAAATATGATGGTGATATTTAGGAATATATGTACAAAGTTCTGACTTCAAAATGTCAGTACTCAAAAGAAAAAGCCTGTTTTAACCAGCATTCAGGAAAAACCTGTTTTAACCAATAAAGCACATGTGGGGTCTACCAGGCTCAGATACAGACTCCTCTTGAGTTACCCAAAAGTGAACTAACTAGAACATCCCCAAAGGGAATGAAATACATTTAGCCGCACCTATTCTTGGCAAGCAGGCCAGGTATATCTATAGATAGCTAAAGCGCCGCGTTCACACAACATTAAAACTGACAGAGAAACCAGACACATGTTCTCCAATCAAAGACAATTAATACATTGACAGCAAACTGTTAAATGCAATTAAATAAACCACACGTTATTTATCCACAAGTGTTGCGCAGTTTGTGAGCTCTCCAAACAACCTTTCCAATTGGAGAAGGAGAATGTTATGAGTGTATATTGTATGTAATGAATTGTCAACATTTTCATAACCAAACATTCAAAATAAACGGGTGAATATGCAGGGATTAACAGTAACTTCACTGATGACTATATATTTCGTGGTGCATTGATAAACATTGACAAACAACTGGAACGCTGATACAAATATCCCGCAGGAATTGTCAGGAGTCAGTGCGCAATAGTGGAGAGAGAGAGACATGTCTACAGCATGTCTTCACGACACACCGGGTCTCCACATTTTAAATTATGCTCAAGTCACGTTCCTAACACATAAGCAGTTACCTTAATTAACATTGTCAGGAGATGTTCCCTTCATCTGAAATCATCATGGTTCAGTATTTCTAACCACCCCCCTTAAACGCACACACTCCCTAAACGAAGGTACATGTGACAGCCAGGCAGAATGGCACATTCCAAACAAGCACTGGGTACATGATACATATTGACCAACATGGTATGTCCATTTAGTGAATGTAGATTGGCGGAGCAAAAAAGGAACATCATAGAATTTACCCCGAGGCAGATGAACACTTTGCTCAGGCCCTAAACACTGTCCACTAAACTTTTGGCGATACTGGTGCACAAACCTCCCTGCATGGGCCTTTGTTGAAGCAGGTAAAGGAGCATTCCATCCCAAACGATGCACAGTGGACACTGGGGTTGTCTCCAGATTCCCCAGCAGTTACACAACTTCCTTGCCACACTCAGGAACATTTTAGAGATGCCGCCATTTTCTCCCAAGCCCGGGTGCTCTCCTGGGTGCTCTCCTCTCCAGACTTAGGAGAGCGCTCGGTCATAATCAATTCAGTGTCAGTCAATGTCAGGATGAAAACCTCACACAACTCATCGTAGGGCAGGACACTCCTGCAGAGTGCCCCTTATAGGAACAGCAGAAGAGCAGGAAGGTCACAGTTCGGCCTCCAACATGGCGTCCTCACCAGGACCCAACTGGTAAACTTGATCACGTTATTCACTTAGCCGTCCACAGAGATGACAAACATTTTCCCTTCTTTTTATGGAAATACAAAGGAGTCATACCTTACTACCCACCGTGGCATGCTCTGTCCATTGTGCTGACAGCTCAGCGGAGATACAGATCTTTTTTTTCCGCCAACCTGTTAATTAACTTTTTTGCTATTTTTACATAGGGACATAACTAAAACTGAGGTGCCACAAGATTCAACTGAGGGGGCTAAGTCCCTATTAGGCCCCTTGTGGAACTGGGTATTAATACAATATAATATACTTTGTCCATTAGTTACAGTGAGCAACAAAAATAGGTATTCTGTTCTCAACCCCCAATCATACAGTTGAGAGGAGCACAGGTTCTTAAGTGCCTTAATCAAGTGCCCAACCATAGCGGAATGTTTTGATGATGTGAACCCAGCAGCCCTCCAGCTGTCAGAACAATACTGTCATTTTTACCCCAGCGTCCAACCTGGGATTCAAACTGGCCACCTTTCAACCACAGGTTCAACTCCTGCCACAGGTCCATCACCTTATCCACTGGGCTACCTGCTTGACTGGTACCAGAGGAGAAAAACAAAGCAAAAACACGAGTTCATCTTCAGAAATAATCATGCGTTAATCTGATAAAAGGAAGACAAAATGTTAAGCAGTCTTATAATTATTATGATGTAGAAGAGCATTTTACATGCAGGTGTCAGCAGCACCTGAAAGAGAGATCATTCTGATAGTTCTGGGTTACTGCCAGACAGAGCACAACATAGTTTGTTAAGAGTAGTGAAATGATTAACTAGGCTATTGAATAACCAAGACTTATTATACATAATTTATTATAAATAATCTATACATACAGTTGAAGTCGGAAGTTTACATACACCTTAGCCAAATACGTTTCAACTCAGTTTTTCACAATTGCTGACATTTAATCCTAGTAAGAATTCCCTGTTTTAGGTCAGTTAGGATCACCACTTTATTTTAAGAATGTGAAATGTCAGAATAGCAGTAGAGAATGTTTTATTTCTTTCATCTGACCCAGTGGGCCAGAAGTTTGTATTCACTAAATTAGTATTTGGTTGCATTGCCTTTAAATTGTTTAACTTGGGTCAAACGTTTCGGGTAGCCTTCTACAAGATTCCCACAATAAGTTGGGTGAATTTTAGCCCATTCCTCCTGACAGAGCTGGTGTAACTTAGTCAGGTTTGTAGGCCTCCTTGCCCGCACATGCTTTTTCAGTTCTGCTTACACATTTTCTATAGGGATTGAGGTCAGGGCTTTGTGATGGCCACTCTAATACCTTGACTTTGTTGTCCTTAAGCCACTTTGCCACAACTTTAGAAGTATGTTTGGGGTCATTTTCCATTTGGAAAACTCATTTGCGACCAAGCTTTAACTTAACTGATTATCTTGAGATGTTGCTTCAATATACAGTGCCTTGCGAAAGTATTCGGCCCCCTTGAACTTTGCGACCTTTTGCCACATTTCAGGCTTCAAACATAAAGATATAAAACTGTATTTTTTTGTGAAGAATCAACAACAAGTGGGACACAATCATGAAGTGGAACAACATTTATTGGATATTTCAAACTTTTTTAACAAATCAAAAACTGAAAAATTGGGCGTGCAAAATTTACTTTCAGTGCAGCAAACTCTCTCCAGAAGTTCAGTGAGGATCTCTGAATGATCCAATGTTGACCTAAATGACTAATGATGATAAATACAATCCACCTGTGTGTAATCAAGTCTCCGTATAAATGCACCTGCACTGTGATAGTCTCAGAGGTCCGTTAAAAGCGCAGAGAGCATCATGAAGAACAAGGAACACACCAGGCATGTCCGAGATACTGTTGTGAAGAAGTTTAAAGCCGGATTTGGATACAAAAAGATTTCCCAAGCTTTAAACATCCCAAGGAGCACTGTGCAAGCGATAATATTGAAATGGAAGGAGTATCAGACCACTGCAAATCTACCAAGACCTGGCCGTCCCTCTAAACTTTCAGCTCATACAAGGAGAAGACTGATCAGAGATGCAGCCAAGAGGCCCATGATAACTCTGGATGAACTGCAGAGATCTACAGCTGAGGTGGGAGATTCTGTCCATAGGACAACAATCAGTCGTATATTTGCACAAATCTGGCTTTTATGGAAGAATGGCAAGAAGAAAGCCATTTCTTAAAGATATCCATAAAAAGTGTTGTTTAAAGTTTTCCACAAGCCACCTGGGAGACACACCAAACATGTGGAAGAAGGTGCTCTGGTCAGATGAAACCAAAATGGAACTTTTTGGCAACAATGCAACACGTTATGTTTGGCGTAAAAGCAACACAGCCCATCACCCTGAACACACCATCCCCACTGTCAAACATGGTGGTGGCAGCATCATGGGCCTGCTTAACTTCAGCAGGGACAGGGAAGATGGTTAAAATTGATGGGAAGATGGATGGAGCCAAATACAGGACCATTCTGGAAGAAAACCTGATGGAGTCTGCAAAAGACCTGAGACTGGGACGGAGATTTGTCTTCCAACAAGACAATGATCCAAAACATAAAGCAAAATCTACAATGGAATGGTTCAAAAATAAACATATCCAGGTGTTAGAATGGCCAAGTCAAAGTCCAGACCTGAATCCAATCGAGAATCTGTGGAAAGAACTGAAAACTGCTGTTCACAAATGCTCTCCATCCAACCTCACTGAGCTCGAGCTGTTTTGCAAGGAGGAATGGGAAAGAATTTCAGTCTCTCGATGTGCAAAACTGATAGAGACATACCCCAAGCGACTTACAGCTGTAATCGCAGCAAAAGGTGGCGCTACAAAGTATTAACTTAAGGGGGCTGAATAATTTTGCACGCCCAATTTTTCAGTTTTTGATTTGTTAAAAAAGTTTGAAATATCCAATAAATGTCGTTCTACTTCATGATTGTGTCCCACTTGTTGTTGATTCTTCACAAAAAAATACAGTTTTATATCTTTATGTTTGAAGCCTGAAATGTGGTAAAAGGTCGCAAAGTTCAAGGGGGCCGAATACTTTCGCAAGGCACTGTATTCACATACTTTTCCTGTCTCACGATGCCATCTATTTTGTGAGGTGCACCAGCCCCTCCTGCAGCAAAGCACCCCCACAACATGATGCTGCCACCCCTGTGCTTCACGGTTGGGATGGTGTTCTTCGGCTTGCAAGCATCCCATTTTTCCTCCCAACATAAGAATAGTCATTATGGCCAAACAGTTCTGTTTTTCTTTCATCAGACCAGAGGACGTTGCTCCAAAAATTGCGATCTTTGTTTTCATGTGCAGTTGCAAACCCTAGTCTGGCTTTTTTAATGTCGTTTTTGGAGCAGTGGCTTCTTCCTTGCTGAGTGGCCTTTCAGGTTATGTCGATATAGGACTCGTTTTACTGTGGATATAGATACTTTTGTACCTGTTTCCTCCAGCATTTTCACAAGGTCCTTTCCTGTTTTTTTCTGGGATTGATTTACACTTTTCGCACCAAAGTACGCTCATCTCTAGGAGACAGAACGCGTCTCCTTCCTGAGCGGTATAACAGCTGCGTGGTCCCATGGTGTTTATACTTACATACTATTGTTTGTACAGATGAACGTGGTACCTTCAGGCATTTGGAAATTGCTCCGAAGGATGAACCAGACATGTGGAGGTCTACAATATTTTTTCTGAGTTCTTGGCTGATTTCTTTTGATTTTGAGGCACTGAGTTTGAAGGTAGGCCTTGAAATACATCCACAGGTACACTAAAATTATGTCAATTAGCCTACCAGCTGTTTAAAGAATAGTCAACTTAGTGTATGTAAACTTCTGACCCACTGGAATTGTGATACAGTGAATTACAAGTGAAATAATCTGTCTGTAAACAATTGTTGGAAAAATGTATTGTGTCATGCACAAAGTAGATGTCCTAACCGACTTGCCAAAACTGTAGTTTGTTAACAAGACATTTGTGGAGTGGTTGAAAAACGAGTTTTAATGACTCCAATGTATGTGTTTGTAACCTTCAGACTTCAACTGTACCTCCCCTCAGTCAGCAACAGTCTTCTAATGGCTTCATGAAACAGACTAGTCCCCTCAATTGACTCCACACTGAAATATTGAAAAAATATCAACAGTTGGTTATTTGCCCATGTTAGACTGGGTCTGTAGCTCTATTTGGCATATCCCATAATAAAAATAATGTATATTTCAAAGAGTTTGCTTGTAAAGTGGCAAATTAAAGTAGCCTAGCTTTTTCTGTTTAGCTAGCTAGCTAAATTATCTTACAAACGTGCTCAAAGTATTTATCTAGCCTATAATTTATCATATGACTTGGGTTTCATATATTTTAATTAAATAGTCAATGTTACTTACCTTGATACATTGAAAAATAACATGCTTACTGGTAGGCTAACATTAGGCTACTTGCAAGCTGTCATACTGGAATTCTTCTCTGCAGATGCTCTCAAGCTCTGTGAGCTATTATCATGTCTGTCCAGAGATGTTTAATCAGGTTCAAGTCCGGGCTCTGGCTGGGCCAATCAAGGACATTCAGAGACTTGTCCCGAAGCCACTCCTGCGTTGTCTTGGCTGTGTGCTTAGGGTCGTTGTCTTGTTGGTAGGTGAACCTTCACCCCAGTCTGAGGTTCTGAGTGCTCTGGAGCAGGTTATCATCAAGGATCTCTCTGTACTTTGCTCATCTTTGCCTCAATTCTGACTAGTCTCCCAGTCACTGCCGCTATAAATATCCCCACAGCATGATGCTGCCACCACCATGCTTCGCTGTAGGGATAGTGCCAGGTATCCTCCAGACGTGATGCTTGGCATTCAGGTCAGAGAGTTCAATCTTGGTTTCATCAGACCAGAGAATCTTGTTTCTCATGGTCTGAGAGTCTGTAGGTGCCTTTTGGCAAACTCCAAGCGGGCTGTCATGTGCCTTTTACTGAGTAGTGGCTTCCGTCTGGGCGCTCTACCATAAAGGCCTGATTGGGGGAGTGCTGCAGAAATGGTTGTCTTTCTGGATGGTTCTCCCATCTCCACAGAGGAACTCTGGAGGTCTATCAGAGTGACCATCGGGTTCTTGGTCACCTCCCTGACCACCTCCCTGACCAAGGCCCTTCTCCCCTGATTGCTCAGCGTCACCGGGCAGCCAGCTCTAGGAAGAGTCTTGGTGGTTCCAAACTTCTTCCATTTAAGAATGATGGAAGCCACTATGTTCTTGGGGACCTTCAATGCTGCAGAAATGTTTTGGTACCCTTCCCAGATCTGTGCCTCGACACAATCCTTGTCTTGGAGCTCTACAGACAATCCATTTGAACTCTGTGCTTGTTTTTTGCTCTGACATGCACTGTCAACTGTGGGACCTTATATAGACAGATATGTGCATTTCCAAATCATGTCCAATCAACTGAATTTACTACAAGTGGACTCCAATCAAATTGTAGAAACATCTCAAGGAAGATCAATAGAAACATGATGAACCTGAGCTCAAGGCCAGCATCCTGGAGTCGCCTCTTCACTGTTGATGTTGAGACTGGTGTTTTGCGGGTACTATTTAATGAAGCTGCCAGTTGAGGACTTGTGAGGCATCTGTTTCTCTAACTAGACACTAATGTACTTGTCCTCTTGCTCAGTTGTGCACCGGGGCCTCCCTCTCCTCGTTTCTATTCTGGTTGGAGCCCATTTGCGCTGTTCTTTGAAGGGAGTAGTACACATTGCGTTGTACGAGATCTTCAGTGTCTTGACAATTTCTCGAATGGAATAGCCTTCATTTCTCAGAACAAGATTAGAATGATGAGTTTCAGAAGAAAGTTCTTTGTTTCTGGCCATTTTGAGCTTGTCATCGAACCCACAAATGCTGATGCTCCAGATACTCAACTAGTCTAAAGAAGGACAGTTTTTTTGCTTCTGTAATCAGAACAACAGTTTTCAGTTGTGCTAACATAATTGCAAAAGGGTTTTCTAATGATCAATTAGCCTTTTAAAATGATAAACTTGGATTAGCTAACACAACGTCCCATTGGAACACAGGAGTGACGGTTGCTTATAATGGGTCTCTGTACGCCAATGTAGATATTCCGTAAAAAATCTGCCGTTTCTAGCTGCAGTGGTCATTTACAACATTAACAATGTCTGCACTGTATTTCTGATCAATTTTATGTTAATTTAATGGACGAAAAAATGTGCTTTTTTTCAAAAACAAGGACATTTCTACGTGAACCCAAACTTTTGAATGGTAGTGTATATAACCTTTATTAGTAAAGGGTTCTTTAATCTCATCTGAAGAACCAGAGGGTTCTATATTAAACCCCAAATAACCAGTTTTCTAAGAGTGTAACCCTCTAAAATAGAAAATGCGCTGTAAGCTACAGTCAGAGACGGTGGGGAGATTTCTTTTTTGACAGGGGTGCAGGATTTTTTGTTGTTGTCTAATTTACATTGCCTTCAGACAGTATTCAAACCCCTTGACTTTTTCCACATTTTGTTGTGCTGCAACCAGAATTTTCACTACAAAGATACAGGCGTCCTTCCGAACTCAGTCGTCGGAGAGGGAGCAAACTGCTCAGGGATTTCACCATGAGGCCAATGGTGACTTTAAAACAGTTACAGAGTGATAGGATAAAAAACATTGTAGTTACTCCACAATACTAACCTAATTGACAGAGTGAAAAGAAGGAAGCCTGAAAATATTCCAAAACATCCATCCTGTTTACAACACACATACTGTAAAAAATGTGGCAAAGCAATTCACTTTTTATATGTTTGGGGAAATCCAATGCAACATATTATTGAGTACCACTCTCCACAATTTTAAAAATGTTTTACCCCTTTTTTGTGGGGTAATTGTTTTAGTAGCTACTATCTTGTCTCATCGCTACAACTCCCGTACAGGCTCGGGAGAGACGAAGGTTGAAAGTCATGCGTCCTCCGATACACAACCCAACCAAGCCGCACTGCTTCTTAACACAGCGCACATCCAACCCGGAAGCCAGCCGCACCAATGTGTCAGAGGAAACACTGTGCACCTGGCGACCTTGGTTAGCGCGCACTGCGCCCGGCCCGCCACAGGAGTCGCTAGTGCGCGATGAGACAAGGATATCCCTACCGGCCAACCTCTCCCTAACCCGGACGATGCTAGGCCAATTGTGCATCGCCCCACGGACCTCCCGGTCGCGGCCGGTTACGCCTTCTCTTCTCTGAGTTTCTCAGGATAAAAAATAAATGTAATAGAGATAAGCACAGGCAAACTGCTAGAGGAAAATCTGGTTCAGTCTGCTTTCACCAGACAGGAAAATAACCTTAAACACAAGGCCAAATCTACAATGGAGTTGCTTACCAAGAAGACAGTGAATGTTCCTGAGTGGCCAAGTTACAGTTTTGACTTAAATTCGCTTGAAAATCTATTGCAAGATCTGAAAATGGTTGTCTAGCAATGATCAACAACCAATTTGACAAAGCTTGAAGAATAAAAATAAAAAAAAAGGCAAATGTTGCAGCTTTTCTCTTATTGAATTCAACTCTGACATTTTCCTTTTTGCCTCCGTGGATCAATGACGTTACCTTTTTCTGCCCGTTCCCAAAAGCATTTGGCGACTGGTGTGTAGGCTATTAGGCTGGCGTACAGTTACTTCCGGAAGTTTAGGTTTACACTCTAATGCCAGATAGCCTACAATCATGAAAGAAAAACCTCAATGTAGCCTAGATAGGCTATAAATTGCACAATAATTATACATTTATGGATTTTTGAAGGTATTGTTTTCTCTTTATACAGCCCATGGATATATCCGCGGGGAATGCAGGTTATGAGTCAACCCATCATCAGTAGTAGGCTATGTAGGTCTAATGAAGAATAAAAAAAACAGAATCTGTTAAACAGACATAGCACACATTATCTGCTTAACAGAACTTCTCAAAGTAATAATAAAGATAAAGTCTATACAGTAACTAGAGTGGTGAACAGGGAAGGTGAAAGAGAGTGATGAAAGGGAGAGTGAATTTCAGTGGCTGTAGCCTACTTCATCTATAAGGAAGGTTTTCAGAAGGCATAACACCTGTAACTTTGACTTTAATCTCAGACCTCAGAGCAAAACTAAATATTGACCTTGTGACCATTTTATATTAAGAAAATGGACTAAAACATTCTGGGACCCACAAATATTTCCACATTGTACTACTGTGTAGTATGTATGTATTGAGTATTGCCTGATGGTGAGCCTGTAGTTCTGGTTTACAGTACGCAGAGCCCACAGCGTACTGTACTTCAGCCTATGGCCCCTACAGCAAAAAAATACATGGCGATAACTGTTCCCGAGTGGTGGTGACTTGTAAAGTTGTGTTTGTTTCACTTATTAACTTATTTACTGGTATCAGATTTCACTGCCCACAGCTTAGTAATGGTCTATCCCATGTGCGAGCCAAATCATGAAAAATATATTTAACATCTTCTAATTCTTAGCTCCTTAGCTCTCCTCCGGCTCCCTAGGAGAAGACAGTGGATATGTGCGTCCTTTAGTTCTGGAGCGTTTTCTGTATTGTTTGAGTAAAAGGGTTAGATAGAGACACCATATCCCCATGAGGAGAGCAGTGTGAGAGAGTCTAGTAATGAGATGAGCGCCTCTCAGTCTGCGCCAGCCTCGTGACTGCACTGAAGAGCTTTCTCAAACACACACTATCAGATCAACCCCAAACATCCAGAACATAAACAAGACAGGTATTAAGAATCGAACAGGGACACTAAATCTTTATGATCAGGATATCATGGACTGGAGGGGCTGTAGAGAATGAAGTGACATTTCCTTTGGGCAGAGAAGGGTTTCCCATTAGACATAACAACTTATTCAACACAAGAGACGGCCATTTTAGAGAAGACTACCAGATCACTGGTTCAATGAGGTTAGAGATTAAAAAGAGAAAGCCCCAAGGGTGTGTCTGTGTGTGTCTGTGTGTGTTTGTGTGTGTGTCTGTGTGTCTGTGTGTGTGTGTGTGTGTGTGTATTAGGCCTTGCCATTTATTGCAAGTTTAAATAACTAGTCTTTATGGCATTGTCAATGGGGTGAATCATTGCTTCTGGCCTGGTTTGCACAGCAATGTTTATTTCAGCGGTGATATTGCATACTTAGTTTTATAGACCATGTGTTATTGTGAAAGGATCCACTTATGGGATTATTTGATGTGTTTATTTACTTACTGTTCTCATATGGCTATACAATAACAATGTACAAGCTGCATGACAAATGTAAGTATCCACTTTTTCCCCCATTCATTTATCATACGTTTCATAAGTAAAGGATTTGTCTATTCCCATGTTTTTCACGTACTGTCACCACAACATTTATTCTCATAGCAAGCACTGTGAACTGATAAAGCATTCTGGCTTTCTACACCAGTCACTTAGTGCTGGTCTGTTTTGGTTTGTGGCTTTCGTGAGGTTATGTCACCTTTATTATGGGGTTCTCTCTCTGTCTCTCTGTCTCTCTGTCTCTCTTTCTCCCCGTCTCTCTATCTCTCTCTCTCTCTGTCTCTCTGTCTCTCTCTCTCTCTGTCTCTCTGTCTCTGTCTCTCTTTCTCCCCGTCTCTCCATCTCTCTGTCTCTCTCTCTCTGTGTGTGTGTGTGTGTGTTTGGCTTGTTCTGTGATGGGTCCTCTAAAGGAGCCAGTAGCCTGTTAGGGAGTAGAAAGGCCCTGCTTTGGCCAAAGCCCCTGTCAACTCAGCTATTCAGTCCATTGGCCTGTGCAGACAGAGCTGGCACTGTGCCCACTGCCTTGCCACAGCGCTATCCGAACATTACCCAAACATTGACATACCACACTCAACATTTTTCCTCTAGGCCATGATTACAGATTGGCCATGGTATGAAGAGAGATTAACCAAATTCACACTGAGAGACATCAACCAAATTCACACCGAGAGACATAAACTAAATTCACACTGCGAGCCAGTATGTGGTTGCTGGTCCCACACCTCTGGAAGGTCTGTGTCTGTCTTACCTCAATTTTTCTGGGATCCTTTTCAAAGTAGTGGATCGAATGGGGCCTTGTAGTGGTTTAGTTCTTTCCATCAGTATTGAATATGACTTAAAATTGAGTAGATGCCTGACTGGCGTTGAGGAGAGAAAAGAGAAGAAAGCCTAGAGAGGGCCAGGCAGTGTTATACATGTTGTGTCAGGTAAGTGCCCCTAGGAGACTTGGCACGAAAGATTTTTGCTCTCTTATCCAGAACTTTACTCATGCACAGACACACAGACACACAGACACACACACACACACACACACACACACACACACACACACACACACACACACACACACACACACACACACACACACACACACACACACACACACACACACAGACACACAGACACACAGACACACAGACACACAGACACACAGAGACAGACAGACAGACACACCTTATACTCTCCAAGATAATGAGTACGGTCTCAGTTTGGTTTCTCTTTCACAGTAATTTGATGGAGCTTTAAATGGCAGGCTAGTGGCACAAAAACTACCTCTGTGTAAGACCACTGTGCTTGTGTGAGGTTTTAGGGCTCTTTTAGAGTTTAATGTGAGGGTTTTAAAGAGATAGAGAGGGAAACAGTATTTCCCAGCTGTATGGTGTCTCTACACTGAAACATGCCGTTTATTGTGACAAGGTCTCAGGAGGGGTCGGGAACACAGGCTTCTGAAATCCCAACCCCAACCCCGCTGGAGAAACAGCATGGGGGAGGGGCTGAATTCTTGGTATTCTCCATATCCCTGTCTACCCCCCCCCCCCCTCTCTCCATTCAACTTCATCTGCGTCTCTGCAAGTTGTTGTTGTAAACCGTCTTCAGTAAACTGTCACCTGGTCCTTCCAGCCCCCAGCTTCCTCTTCCTCCAGCCAGCTTTACCGCAATGCCCTTGCTCACGTCAGCTGGCCTCAGTCCAGCCCTCAGTCCCAGGCCCATTCCCGTCAATACCCCCTTTTTACTGGAGATATTAGTATGTCTGTATAGAACTTCACCCACTAAGCCCCTATGTCTTTGAAGCTATGAATCATAAGGTTTTTATACACATCTTGGGCCCTTATGACACACTATTGTATTGAGCTGATGGTACTCATATAGGGTAGGCAGCTCTTTGGCCCAGACTGCAAGCCTTATAAAGCCTGTGTCTGCCCATGTAGTTATGGCTTGGAAGTTACTATTAGAATGTGCCAAAACAAGCAGTGCGACTTGGCAGGGTCGTGTTTCGGAGGATGCATGGCGCTCGACCTTCGCCTCTCCCGAGTTCGTAGGGGAGTTGCAGCGATGAGACAAGACTAATTACCAATTGGATATCACGAAATTAGGGAGATAAAGAGATACAAGTACAAAAAATACAAACACATCAAATAAATGTACACATGCTGGACAGCAACTCAACTGCATAAATTCTAACGTGTGTGGTATAGTAGTTCATCAACCAACGTCATTTGAAATGAGTCATTTTGCATTGGAGGTAGGCAGGGAGACACTGTGACAGTAAAATCATGGATCAGAGGTGCATTTCTTTCTCACTAAATCCTAATCTTTTTACTAAATCCTAATCTTTTTACTAAATCCTAATCTTGAGATTATACTTAAATCACATCATTTTCAGCTGTTATCTGATAAAACAGTGGAGGAAGATGAAAGGCGATGAAACAACTCTAGCCACTCCCTCCTTCCCTCACTCTCACTTAAATCATTATTCTGCCAAGGCAGCGGTTGCCTAGTTTGTATGCAGTGGCAGAGCGGCACTGGGCAACTGTGGTCCGCCACCTGTGTTTTTGAATATTAGCCCATCACAGTCATCAAATCACAGAAGAATGTTTATCCTCCAGAAAAATGTGCCTGTGGCCGCTATGCAGGTGGTCTTGCCTGTTAAGATGTCAAATATTTGTTGACAATCTCATTAAGATGTTGAAGTGGCACGAGGGGAGAATGATGGACAGATGTGTGGTGTGGCACATCAAGTTATGAACATGAATATGTGGGTGGCCGTTATGGCGTGGGAAGGGGGAGCAGGGGGCAGCCATCGTCAGAACGGACTGGGCGTGATCCCATCATGCCTTTCAGTGAGTGTATCAGATGGATCAGCCATCTCCTCTTATCTCCCTTCCCCTGATTGAGAGCAGCTCGTTGGGCTGCGCTGCACTTGGTTGGGCTGGCGGCTGGTGGCTAGCTGGCGGGCGCTGTTTGTTTGACTGTGTGCAGGAACACTATGTTCCAGAGGATCAGAGATTAGCCCGGGTTGTATTGTTCGCTGTTTGTGTTTAGCAAGACGCCACTACCACAGGAAGACAGACTGTAAGCATGGAAGGTGTGTGTGTGTGTGTGTGTGTGTGTGTGTGTGTGTGTGTGTGTGTGTGTGTGTGTGTGTGTGTGTGTGTGTGTGTGTGTGTGTGTGTGTGTGTGTGTGTGTGTGTGTGTGTGTGTGTGTGTGTGTGTGTGTGTGTGTGTGTGTGTGTGTGTGTGTGTGTGTGTGTGTGCGTCTGTGTGTGTGTGCGTCTGTGTGTGTGTGCGTCTGTGTGTGCGTGCGTGCGTGCGTCTGTGTGTGCGTGCGTGCGTCTGTGTGTGTGTGGGAGGGAGGTGTATGGTCTGTTCGAATTATGTGACCTGAAACCACCTTTATCGACATTACATTTTTTATTGAATACAGATGGAAAAAATGGAAGCCGTGTGAGTAACCTTCTTTTGGTGCTTAAAATACAAATCTGGCCCCTTAGCTCTTCCTAACTCTAATGGTGTTTCTGTTGTACTCCAGGCACAACAAATAGTGCATGAAAATACCAAATATTAAACAAAACCTGTACAGGTGAGAGGAATGTAGCTAGCGCATAGGTGTTTAATGATAAATTCTTTGCTACTTATGTAAGCTGGAGAGACTGAGAGGGAGGGCTGGAGAAGAGAGAGAGAGTGACTGTAACGGCGTTCTTCGTTTGTAGAAAGAGAGTCGGACCGAAATGCAGCGCGTTTGTTACTCATGATCTTTAATGAATGAAAACGAAACGATACATGAAATAACTCAATACAAAAACAACAAACGGAACGTGAAACCTATTACAGCCTATCTGGTGAAACTACACAGAGACAGGAACAATCACCCACGAAATACACAGCGAAACCAGGCTACCTAAATACGGTTCCCAATCAGAGACAATGAGAATCACCTGACTCTGATTGAGAACCGCCTCAGGCAGCCAAGCTCATACAACACCCCTACTCAGCCGCAATCCCAATAATACAAAAATCCCAATACGAAATACAACAACATAAATCCATGTCACACCCTGGCCTGACCAAATATATAACGAAAACACAAAATACAATGACCAAGGTGTGACAGTGACAATGATTCCTGAAGAGAGCAACACTTTGTTTTGGTCCCTCATCACGGAGATGTTTTTTTTGTATGTAGGTGTTGATTTAAATTGTTGGGCGAAATGTTGAGATATTTTTTTTTTCTTTTCGTTTCTGTTATGCAATGATACTAGCTAATAGCCCCAACTGTTCATAAGCTATAGCCAAATTCAGATGAAGAAAACCTGAAACCGCCCTGTTTGTCACCACTACTGCTAAATGGCGCACATCGGAGGTTACTCATGAGCGGAGGACCTCAAGCGAAGGATGAAGGCAAGATAACAGAAATGATGTATTATTAAACAACATTATGCCAAGTTCACAAGGCCTCTGATGATGTGAGGCCCCAGGCAATTGCCTGAGTTGCCTAATGATAAGTCCGGCACTGCCTGTACAGGCGAGAGGAATGTAGCTAGTGTATAGATGCTACATGAAAACTTGTTTGCTACTTATATAAGAGGGGGATGGAGAGAGGGAGGGCTGGTGAAGAGAGAGAGTGATTCCTGAAGAGAGCAAAACTTTGTTTCAGTCACTAATGAAAGGTCATAGTCCAATCACGTATCTTCTTTGTGGATTTTGGACGAACATATCTAGAATGTCCCTGTAGCGTCCCTGTAACTTCCCTGTAATGTTTGTGTAACGTCCCTGTAGCGTCCCTGTAACGTCCCTGTAGCGTCCCTGTAACTTCCCTATAGCGTCCCTGTAACTTCCCTATAGCGTCCCTGTAACGTCCCTGTAGCGTCCCTGTAACTTCCCTATAGTGTCGCTGTAACTTCCCTGTAGCGTCCCTGTAGCGTCCCTGTAACTTCCCTGTAGCGTCCCTGTAACGTCCCTGTAACTTCCCTGTAGCGTCCCTGTAACTTCCATGTAGCGTCCCTGTAACGTCCCTGTAGCGTCCCTGTAACTTCCCTGTAGCGTCCCTGTAACTTCCCTGTAGCGTCCCTGTAACTTCCCTGTAGCGTCCCTGTAACTTCCCTGTAGCGTCCCTGTAACTTCCCTGTAGCGTCCCTGTAACTTCTCTGTAGCGTCCCTGTAACTTCCCTGTAGCGTCCCTGTAACTTCTCTGTAGCATCCCTGTAACTTCCCTATAGCGTCCCTGTAACTTCCCTGTAGCGTCCCTGTAACTTCCCTGTAGCGTCCCTGTAACGTCCCTGTAGTGGCTTGTATCTAGCCACCTGGTTCTCTACCACCCCTGTCCTACTTCACAGACTGCCCATACCTTGTAGGTCCTTCAGGGCAGTTCTGGAAGGGAGTGTATGTATATTTTGTGTTTCCTAAGCATTAGTTTGTTATGACATTAACCTTCTGACAGAAAAGGAGACGTGGGGAGGGATGAATGACACAACAGAAAAAAGTTAGGTTGGAGTGCTAGGTTAGGTATGTTGAAACAATGTCTTTGACTGACATGTTAATCAAAAACAGGAAAAAGTGGAGGTGTGGCAGCCTCATTATTTTAACGTAGGCTGTCACTCACAGTGTCAATGGGGGCGTTTTTTGATATAGGTTTTGGTTTAAATAGGAGGTAAAGCAAGGCCCCTAAGGTTTTTCTGCAGAGCAAATTCTCCAGTGTTAAATCAACATTTCACACTGGTCCATTTCACACTGGTCCATTTCACACTGGTCAAGTGTCTATACGGTTCCACACTTTTCAGTGTTAAATTAACTCACTGTTATGTGTTTAGCCTTATTTGCATATTTCTAAGAGTGCCTTGCCTTTTTAATTAATTATAGAATTACCACCCATGACTGTATTTGTTAATGAAAGAGACATCGTTGTTGTGTTCATAGATTTTTTGTCCTCTGGCCATCACCAAGTGAGATCCTAAGTGAATATGTTATCATTCAAATAGAATTCTTTAGCACAATATAACACATTTCAGAAGGTGTTATTTTGAGGGCCTAGTTTTACCATAATACAGTGACCTGAAACTCATGGTTTACAGGCAAAATCAGGCTTGCAAGTCGCATTATGCCGGCTTGCAAAGGGATGTGTAATTCCTATTGGAATCCATCCGGAACGGCGATAGGAGCATGTCAAATCTGGTGTCAAGTGCAAGCTAAGAGTCTATATTTTTTAAATAAATTAAGGCATACACTATATAAATTATTCAACAATTTTCTAACCTAAGTATTGGAATAGGCAAAGGTTGCAAAAGGGCTTTTAACAGAATAATGTAGGCATAAAGTTCCCTGCCAACTAATATCAACACTTCTATTTCGTTTAGGAGAAATTATTTGCCTTGTGTAAGTTTAAGAATCCTGTCCCTTTGAGATCTTTAAGATATTTTCTAATTTATGTCTCTCATGAGGAGGGAAGATAAGGAAAGATCACAGAAGTAACAAGTAAAGGTAGAACTACCAATTAGTTATATTGATGTTATTGATATCTATTTGGTTTACAAATCATAAAGTGGTTAAAACTCAAAATTCTGTTACCAAATTGGTCCAGTCCGGACCAGACCAAATCTGAACCAATCATAGACGTCTATGTTTCACAAGTTTGGAGAGCACAGCACAGTATAGTAGAGCACAGTAGAGTACTGTGCTCTAGAGTAACATAGAGTAGAGTTCAATACAGACCACAGCTGAGTTGAATACACTATAATGTACTGCATTGTACTGTACTGTACAGAACTCTACTGTACTGTACTGAGCTCTACTGTACTGTACTGTATTCTACTCGACTGAGCTCTACTGTGCTGTACTTTGATATCCAAATTTGTGAAACATAGACATCTACGATAGGTTCAGATTTGGTCCAGTTGGACCAACCAAATTTGGTCTTGTTTGGGGTTTAAAATAATAGCTTGTGTGTAGAATAATACTCAAATATGCAAAGGTGGATATTGCATATGTCTAACTTTGTGTATGTATTTAGGATACATTACCATAAAGAGAATGACATTCATATCCATAATTATGATTTTTTTGTGTAGTACAGTTAAAAACTCAGGGATAGTTTACCAAACTTCTGTTACCAAACTTTGCATCCATAAGTGTGTTTTTGCAAAATGTTCTATGTAAATTGATAAAATAAACCAGTTGTCTGGTTTGTTAAACTTTGAAAGCTATGGTTTTTGTTTGGCATACATTTTAAAGTGGAAAATCGGAGTCTCAGGGCAATTCCCTTACAGTGGAATTCCCTTACAGTGGAATTGCCCATAACTCAAAAAGGTTGATGGAAAATAAAGAATTCCCAAAGAAAATGAGTGGAAATGGATATTGCTACTCCCAAGTGTATTTATTGCCTAGACGTTTACCAACAGAATGTGTGAACCAGACTGGTCCTCATTAGGTAACACCCCTACTGGATGAGGACCACTCTGGTACTAGGCAATCTCATGACTCTGGAGCAACAGTGCACTGAGTTCAACATGCTTATGTGTAGGATCTTAAGTTGATCTCCCTTTTGCAGGAGAATGTTCCTGCAATGCAGGAAATGTAGAACATGTAGTGTATTTGAGGTTCAAAAAGGGATTCTGAAGTTTATCATTTCAACTTTGAAATTTCAGACTTGATTTTCCCTCACGAAAATGCATCAACCCCTACAAAAATGTCCATGAATTATAATCCCCATACTAATGAACGTTTCCTCTTGCTGCAGGATTATTTTTTCTGCTGTAGCAAACTGGCTCAAATTAAGATCCTACATACTACTGTATATCACACTCTTGTATCACATTAAACTCTTACAAAGTTCAATACTCTGCTCTTCATAGCTCTTCAATCATAGCTACATCTCAAAATGTCAGACTTGTTCTGCCTTTTTTAATCCTCCTTAACAATGTGCCTGGGCCCCTGGGGCCTTGTGACTTGCCACAGCTAGGAGTTTAAGTAACATCAGGGTTAATGTCAGGTGATGTAGAGAACAGTAGAGAATGTCAGGTATGCATTCTCTGCCAAGGGGCCCTGAATTTATCAGAATACATGCTGGGTCGTTCCATGTAATTTCTGCAAGCCATAACACCCATCATCTCAGATTGTTCTGAAACCATTTCTGTCGTTTGAAATAAATAAGATTAGCATTCATGCAACATTATTTTGTTAAAAGCTAATGAATTGCCCCAAAGATTCTGGCCCCTAGATGGTGCTTTCCCCTTCAATGTTATAAGGTTAGTTCAACCAAATACAAATGTACATATTGGTTTCCTTACCCTGTAAGCAGTTTATGGATAAGGTATGAGAGCACCCCCATGCTTTGGTGTTGTTTACCTGGTCACTTTTTGAAATGCTAACTTTGTTTAATTTGTGGCACAAATCCAATGCAAATCAATGGTACCTACAGTGCATTCGAAAAGTATTCAGACCCCTTTATTTTCCCCAAAAATGTTAACGTTACAGCCTTATTCTAAAATGTATTAAATTATATCCCCCCCTCATCAATCTACCTCAAAATACCCCATAATGACAAGGCAAAAACATTTTTTTTTTTAAACAACTGAAATATGAAATTTACTTAAGTATTCAGACACTTAGTACTTTGTTGAAGCACCTTTGGCAGTGATCATAGATCGTAGTGATCATGGCACACCTGTATTTGGGGAGTTTCTCACATTCTTCTCTGCAGATCCTCTCAAGCTCTGTCAGATCAGATGGGGAGCGTCAATGCAAGTCCTATATCGACATAACCTGAAAGGTCACTCAACAAGGAAGAAGCCACTGCTCCAAAACCGACATTAAAAAAGCCAGACTACGGTTTGCAACTGCACATGGGGACAAAGATCGTACTTTTTGGAGAAATGTCCTCTGGTCTGAGGAAACAAAAATGGAACTGTTTGGCCATAATGACCATCGTTATGTTTGGAAGACAAGGGGGAGGCTTGCAAGCCGAAGAACACCATCCCAACCGTGAAGCATGGTGGTTACAGCATCATCCTGTATGGGTGCTTTGCTGTAGGAGAGACTGGTGCACTTCACAAAATAGATGGCAAGGGAAATTATGTGGATATATGGAAGCAACATCTCAAGACATCAGTTAGAAAGTTAAAGCTTGGTGGCAAATGGGTCTTCCAAATGGACAATGACCCCAAGCATACTTCCAAAGTTGTGGCAAAATGGTTTAAGTACAACAAAGTCAAGGTATTGGAGTGGCCATCACAAAGCCCTGACCTCAATACTATAGAACATTTGTGGGCAGAACTGAAAAAGCGTGTGCGAGCAAGGAGGCCTACAAACCTGATTCAGTTTCACCAGCTCTGTCAGGAGCAATGAGCCAAAATTCACCCAACTTATTGTGGGAAGCTTGTGGAAGGCTCCCTGAAATGTTTGACCCAAGTTAAACAATTTAAAGGCAATGCTAATTGAGTGTATGTAAACTTCTGACCCACTGAGAATATGATGAAAGAATTAAAAGCTGGAATAAATCATTCTCTCTCCTATTATTCTGACATTTCACATTCTTAAAATAAAGTGGTGATCCTAACTGACCTAAAACAGGGAATTGTTACTCGGATGAAATGTCAAGAATTGTGAAAAACGGAGTTTAAATGTACTTGGCTAAGGTGTATGTACATTTCCGACTTCAACTGTAGACAGGTGTGTGCCTTTCCAAATCATGTCCAATCCATTGAATTTACAACATGTGGACTCCAATCAAGTTGTTGAAACATCTCAAGGATGATCAATATAAACAGGATGCACCTGAGCTCAATTTAGAGTCTCATAGCAAAGGGTCTGAATACTTATGTAAATGAGATATTTTATTGTTATGTTTTAAATAAAAGTCCGTGGGTGGTTTTTGACCATCTCTTTGGAATCCTCATGTCTCTCATTGTTAGAAAAAAGTTAGGTCCAAATCGGATGTTAGGTACTATATTTATTGGATATTATTTGAATCCTATATATTAAAATAGCCAATTTGGGTGCAATAAGTAGCTCAATTTCTTAGAGATCAAATTATATTTCAACAAAATAATTTTCCAGGAATGCTAATCTTATCTGTTTCTAACTACAGAAAGGATTTCTGAAAATCTGAGTTAGTGTGTGTCGAAATCCTTTTCTTGTGCTTTTTTAGGTGGAACGACGCTAATGCCTTCTCCTCTACTGACTCAGTACCCCCTGTCCTCGTCTCACATTGAAAAGCTAAAGGGACAGATCTTGGTCCCATGTCTATACAGTCTATAGAAGGGTCATGCCATCGTTCTGTTTTTACCAGCTTCCTATAATTAATGCGCAGGTTTAAGACACAGACACACGCTAGCAGCGACAGTGAATAGAGAGACAATGGCTGACGAAATGGGCTGGACGGAGATCCACAAGTTCTGAACTGCATATCTATTCATACTGACTCACATTACAGGAATGTGTTGGAATGGAGAAAGTGTAGCGGCCCTGCATCTCTCAGCCAGGTGCTAAATCAGGTGAAATGCGTAAGCTGGGGGTGAATATGTGTAAATGAAACAGACAATATCAAAGGCAACTCTGTCATTGTACTGTTACATCATGATCTGGCAGAGCTTAAAAGCCCACTGTTTTCCTACAGATGTAGGATCGTAATTTGAGCCAGTTTGTAACAGCAGGAAAATAATCCTGCAGCACCAGAAAATGTGAGTTATTATGTTGATTATGAGTAATGGACATTTTTTTGTAGGATTTGATAGATTTTTTTTGGGGGGGGGGCAGACTTCTCACAATCTTGTTGAGCAGTCATGTGTCTTTGTAAGACTGTTAAAAGAGATAAAAGTCCCGGAAAATCGTCAAAGACCACCACCACCCAAACCATAGACTATTTTCTCTGATGCTGCACGGCAAGATTTACCGGTGCATCAAGTCTGACAGCTTCTATCCCCAAGCAACACAACCTGTAAATAGCTAACAAAATAGCTACACGGACTGAGTTTACCTTGTATCTCTATTGAACTTTTAGTTCAATTTGTGCACTTTCTCTATGCACACTCACAGGGCCCTACACACTCACACTCACAGGGCCCTACACACTCACACTCACAGGGCCCTACACACTCACACTCACAGGGCCCTACACACTCACACTCACAGGGCCCTACACACTCACACACACTGTCACTCCAACACACTCACACACACTGTCACTCCAACACACTCACACACACTGTCACTCCAACACACACACACAAACACTGTCACTCCAACACACACACACAAACACTCACTCCATAATTTGCTCACTCACATGTAATATGCACATACATTAATACTGTCTCTACACATGCACACACCCACTCACATACAAGCTGCTGCTACTCTATCTTATATTCTGTTGCCTAGTCACCTTACCCCTAAACATATCTACCTCTATCACTCCAGTATTCCTGCACACTTAAATATGGTATTGGAACTGACTTTTTAAATATTTCCTGTATATAGTATGCTTACTTACTTTATTGTGTATTTCATATTTCTTATTCTTATTTCTTGTGTGTTTTTTTTCTAGTAATACATTGTTATTGATTATTGCATTGTTGGGTTTTGAGCTTGCAAGAAAGCTCAAAGCTGTACTTGTACACGTGGGACCGAGTGGCACAGTGTTCTAAGGCATTGCAGTGCTCGAGGCGGCACTACAGACAGAGTCCCATAGCATAGTGCGCCATTGGCCCAGCGTCGTCCGGGTAAGAAGAGGGTTTGCCTGGGGTAGGCCATCATAGTAAGTAAGAATTTGTTCTTAACTGTCTTGCCTGATTACATTCTTTTAAAAATGTGACATTAAAACTTGAAACTTGTTAAGCAAGATAAAGTAGGCTTCTCATGAAACGTCAAGTGATACTGAGTGCAGTAAAAATAAGATTAAATCCCTCTAACACTTTTTCCCCCAAAGAAAACTGTATCCATTTAATGAACATGATATTTAATGTGGTGTCTGTCTGTGCACTGAACATTCTGAAATGGACAAGCGTATCAACACATTTGAAATGAATGATGACATTGCTTGTGTAGACATCAAGGTACAAGGCGTGTAAGGTCATAAGACTAGATTGATTGACTGCTGTGTTGTGTGTATTGTGAGTGGTCGGTCACAAGGTTAGTGGTACCTTAATTGGGGTGAACGGGCTCGTGGTAATGGCTGGAGCAGAATAAATGGAATGGTATTAGCTCTGTTCCAGCCATTATTATAAGCCGTCTTAACCCCTCAACAGCCTCCACTAATCAAATACATACTGTGTGTAGCTAGTTCTAGTGTGTAGCTTTACTCAGTATTCTGTTGAAGCACCTTTGGCAGCGATTACAGCCTCAAGTCTTCTTGGGTTTGATACTACAAGTTTGGCAATCAATCTATACGTGATGCTTGGCATTCAGGCCAAACAGTTCAATCTTGGTTTCATCAGACCAGAGAATCTTGGTTCTCATGGTCGGAGAGTCCTTTAGGTGGCTTTTGGCAAACTCCAAGAGGGCTGTCATGTGCCTTTTACTGAAGAGTGGCTTCCGTCTGGCCACTCTACCATAAAGGCCTTATTGGTGGAGTGCTGCAGAGATGGTTGTCCTTCTGGGAGTTTCTCTCATCTCCACAGAGGACCTCTGGAGCTCTGTCAGAGTGACCATCGGGTTCTTGGTCACCTCCCTGACCAGGCCCTTCTCCCCCGATTGCTCAGTGTCGCCCGGCAGTCAGCTTTAGGAAGAGTCTTGGTGGTTCCAAAGTTCTTCCATTTAAGAATGATGGTTCTTGAGGACCTTCAATGATGCTTCCCCAGATCTGTGCCTCGACACAATCCTGTCTCGGAGCTCTATGGACAATTCCTTGGACCTCATGGCTTGGTTTTTGCTCTGACATGCACTGTCAACTGTGGGACCTTATATAGACAGGTGTGTGCTTTCCCAAATAATGTCCAATCAATTGAATTTACCATAGGTGGGACTCCAATCAAGTTGTAGAAACATCTCAAGGATGGTAAATGAAAACAGGATGCACTTGAGCTCAATTTCGAGTCTCATAGCAAAGAGTCTGAATACTTAAATAAGGTATTTCTGTTTTAGATTTTTAATACATTAGCAAACATTTATAATAACCTGTTTTTGCTTTGTCATTATGGGGTCCGAATGCACTGTATACCAGCTATGCTATGCCCATTTAGTGCTACACTTGAATTGTGTTTACATGCTGGCAAATCTAAGATGATTACCACTAGCCTGTTCTGACCCTGAATGTAAAAAAAAAACATTATGTTTTTCCAATGCTTCTCAAGGAGATGAGAGAGATGTGTGGTTCAGTGATAGGGGTCTGTGTTGACATGGTACCTCAAAAGAAATACATTTTAAGGCCCTGTAATCTCTGCCTAGTCCCCGGGCTTCTGATGTGTTTTGTAGATAACTTTGATATACAGATGGATTTCAGGAGACAAAGAATGAGGAAACCTCAGTAAGCGGTTTCCATGTTTCAACCTGAACAGGCTTGTTGAGTCTCTCTCTTCATCTTCATGTTTTCTTCTTCTGTTAATGCTGAAATTCTGTTGTTCTCTCTTGTCTTGTTGAGTCTGCATACTGTACACATTTTTTTTCTCTTTGTGCAAAAATTCTCTCTCTCGTTCCCTCTGTTCTTTCTCATTCTCTCTTGTCCACAAGCACACACATTCTCTCTCACACACAACAACCACCTCTAGCAGCATGGCAGCTTAGTAGTAGACGACCTCTAGGCAGATCGTTGAAGCCTGATGATCACTCTGTCAAAATGCTCCCTTTTTCTTTTTGACCAAATAACCATTAAACAAGCCTTCAGAGCAGCTTTGCTTCACTTTTGACAATAGTTAATTATGCCACTTGACAGTTACAATGAAACTCAAGCCTGTTGCAGACCTGATAGACTCTTGGGGATTGTAAGTAGTGGCCAGTTGGCTCACCCCTGGATGTCAGGGTTGAAGCCGGGCTCACTGTGAACTGGGTTGACGTATTGACCAACTTGGGGTCAGACTGTAGACTTCATGGGCTGTTGGGTATGTAGTTGGATTAAAGGGTCGTCTGATGATTGATGTTGACTGTTTGAACTCTTCGGTGGATGGATCTGTATTGGCTACTGTCTCCTGTGAGAGGGGTCGCTGAGTACACTGGGAGGCTCAGTGCCCGAACAGTGCTGGGACTCCATTGTTTCATATCCTGGATCTTCCACTGGGACTGAGCAGTACAATAGGGCAGACTATCAAACAGTGGCACCACTAGCTGCGCACGCGCACACACTCACACACACGCAGATACTAGCCAGACAGCGAGGAGTGGACACTGGCTAAATCACATGAACAGGGTTAATGAGGTCAGACCTCTGAGATAGTTTAACGTGACAAGGGTCATTGTAAAAACACCCCGATAAGATATTGACCCACAGTAGCTCTTCACTACACCACAGGAGGTTGGTGGCACCTTAATTGGGGAAGACATGCGGGTGGAATGGTATCAAGCACACGGTTTCAGGCCTCCCGGGTTGCGCAGTGGTCTAGGGAACTGCATCGCAGCGCTAGCTGTGCCACCAGAGACTCTGGGTTTGCGCCCAGGCTCTGTCGCAGCTGGACGCGACTGGGAGGACCGTGGGGCGCCGCACAATTGGCCTAGCGTCATCCGGGTTAGGGAGGGTTTGGCCGGTAGGGATATCCTTGTCTCATCGCGCACCAGCGACTCCTGTGGCGGGCCGGGTGCAATGTGCGCTAACCAAGGTCGCCAGGTGCATGGTGTTTCCTCTGACACATTGGTGCGGCTGGCTTCCGGGTTGGTGGCGCGCTGTGTTAAGAAGCAGTGCGGTTGGGTTGTGTTTCGGAGGACGTATGACTTTCGACCTTCATCTCTCCCGAGCCCGTACGGGAGTTATAGCGATGAGACAATATAGTAATTACTAACAATTCGATACCACGAAATTGGGAAGAAAAAGGGGGTAAAAAAAGGAGAAAAAAAGCACATGGTTTCTATGTGTTTGATGCCATTCCATTAGCTTCATTCCAACCATTATTATAAATCGTCCTCCCCTCAGCAGCCTCCACTGAACTACACATCTCCATTGCCTCCAGTTAAATGCCCCGGATTGTGTATTATTGTCCACAAGAGGTCAGAGTGCATGGCCATGGCAAGATTCCTAACTGATCACTCTTACTCCCAACCATAGATAAAACAATGATGACTTTGCAATAAATCAATTCCTTGTCTGTTTGAGGGCTAAAATGACAGAGTAGGACATGGTGTGTAGCAAGATGAAGCAAGATAACAGTATGCTATTGCAGAATCCCTCCAGAGCCTCAGGGAAGTCAGCTCCGCCATCTTCCTTTGGCCGATGGGATACAACACAGGAAAGGAAAATGTCTCCTGTTTTTAGAACATGGACTCTGTGACACCGTTCCGTCCAAGGCGGTCTCTGTGGAAACCAAGGCAGTCTCTGTGGAAACCAAGGCAGTCTCTGTGGAAACCAAGGCAGTCTCTGTGGAAACCAAGGCGGTCTCTGTGGAAACCAAGGCAGTCTCTGTGGAAACCAAGGCGGTCTCTGTGGAAACCAAGGCGGTCTCTGTGGAAACCTGTGGAAACCAAGGCGGTCTCTGTGGAAACCAAGGCAGTCTCTGTGTCTCTGTGGAAACCAAGGCGGTCTCTGTGGAAACCAAGGCAGTCTCTGTGGAAACCAAGGCAGTCTCTGTGGAAACCAAGGCAGTCTCTGTGGAAACCAAGGCGGTCTCTGTGGAAACCAAGGCAGTCTCTGTGGAAACCAAGGCAGTCTCTGTGGAAACCAAGGCGGTCTCTGTGGAAACCAAGGCAGTCTCTGTGGAAACCAAGGCAGTCTCTGTGGAAACCAAGGCAGTCTCTGTGGAAACCAAGGCAGTCTCTGTGGAAACCAAGGCGGTCTCTGTGGAAACCAAGGCGGTCTCTGTGGAAACCAGCTTAATGTCGATTTATTCTCTGGTACAAATTGGACAAGAGAGGGAGGAAGGAGGCGGAGGGGTGTTGTTTCTGTTGATGTTGGCAAATATGGGACCCTATTGTGGGGAACGACTTGAACGTCTGAGCTTCTTACCCTGGCGCAGAGCCAAAGCACCAACTCCTCAGAACACCACAGTCCGGTGTTTATCCAAAACTGAGGGAGGAAACAGAATAAGATCTAGGTCTGGACAACAACAAATTGGTGCCACCACTCTCAGTCCAAGTCCACCTCAGATCAGTCTTGCCACTTATCGAGTGAGTTCCTGCCAAGTCCCGTCAGATATAATATTTTGGGAACCTTTGCCAAGACCCAAATAAATCTCTCAGTGAAAACCAAATAAATAATACACTGAGTGAACTGATTTGAAGCAAAGAAAACTTGATATCAAAGTAAAGGATTCTGTTGCTTTGTTTAGTTTTCAACTAGTTTGCTATTTTATTCATTGTTTGTCTTGGCAGTTTATTCATACGCTTATCTTGTGGCTTTTAAAAGTCACAAAAAGTCAAACCCCTGAACATACACCATCTTTTACTGTGTGTGGCATGTGACCACAGTAGCTGTGGTGTGCCAGGGCTCAGGGCACACAGAGTTCACCCTCCTTGTGCCACGTGCCATGCCCCAGTAAAACCGCCAGCAAACCGCATCCCTGGGCAGACAACACACCAAGGAAACCAAATTCCTTACACACTATTACCATCACTTACAAGTCTTTTACAATTTCTTCAACCTGCCGTTCTTTCACCCTATCTTGTATATCCACCCATCTTACCTCACCCTTTTGTGGTTTAGTGTAATTGTAGCTTTTTTGGCAGCCTCTCCTTTTGTCAGACTCAACTCCTTTTTCTTGTTTAACCTTTTACTGCAGAGGGCTAAATCAGGGTCACACAGAACCTTTTACTGCAGAGGGCTAAATCAGGGTCACACAGAACCTTTTACTGCAGAGGGCTAAATCAGGGTCACACAGAACCTTTTACTGCAGAGGGCTAAATCAGGGTCACACAGAACCTTTTACTGCAGAGGGCTAAATCAGGGTCACACAGAACCTTTTACTGCAGAGGGCTAAATCAGGATCACACAGAACCTTTTACTGCAGAGGGCTAAATCAGGGTCACACAGAACCTTTTACTGCAGAGGGCTAAATCAGGGTCACACAGAACCTTTTACTGCAGAGGGCTAAATCAGGGTCACACAGAACCTTTTACTGCAGAGGGCTAAATCAGGGTCACACAGAACCTTTTACTGCAGTGGGCTAAATCAGGGTCACACAGTGTGTATATTGGTCGTCATAAACAAATCTACTTTGAAACTAAAGTATACACCTCACATACACAGAGTTGAAATGTATTACATTGAGTTTAAATTCCAATATTACACTTTATATACATCACAGAAGACTGAAATATAACAAAACTTTTTGACACAGAAACACCATATTCTTTTTGATTTGCTTTAATACACTCTGCTATTGTAGTATGTGGTTCTGACATAGTTTTGGATTCATTGTGAATTCAGAAGAGATCAGGGGTTAGAGTTTATAGCAATTTATAAAAATGGTTGAAGTACATTCCAGTACTATTATATCAGTAATTATTTTCTTGGCACTGGGCCTGTGTTGAGCTCACTGGAATGGGGATATATTAACTCTGTGTATGCTTCTGTTTGCTACATCCATAGCCGCGTCTATGAATTTGACAGTGGTTCCATTTCCCACAGCCTACGCTGTTTTTGTGTTGGAATCTGTTGATGTAGGCAAAGCCTATAGCACACAAAATGTTTTGTCTGTGTCTCTCAGTTTTTGCAAATCTGTATGCCTTTGTGTGGGTCTACCACAGGACTCCCGCCACACTCTTAGTATTCTGTGCACTCTGACTCTCACTACCTCTCACTACCTCACTACCCCCCCGCTCTGAGAGTGGGACTCCGTCTAAGCTCTATTTAGGTGTAAGACACCACTAATCCTATCATATGATTGACTGCTAAAGAACCTGTCTGTGCTCTCTGCTCCGCTTCCCTAAAACCTCTCAGAAAAATTTCAACCCCACCTGTCTGTGAGTGTGTGTGAAGAGAGTTATGTCTTTGTTGGGATGTTGGAAGATTTGTTATTCAGAGCACTTTGTGTGTGGTTATGGTTATCACAATGGCTTTAATAATCTGTTGTCTCAATAAGTAGAAAAGTGTGTGTGTGTGTGTACGTGTGTGTTTGAGAAGCTAAGAAGTTTGTGGTGACAAGGCTTGGGTACTGACCTGCTTTCGGGGACAGAGGACGTGGGATCAGTGATTGAGTGCATCTTTAGCAAGCGTTTTTACTCTCTGTTTCTCTCTCTCTCTCTCTCTCTCTCTCTCTCTCTCTCTCTCTCTCTCTCTCTCTTTGTTTCTCTCTCTTCGTTTCTCTCTCTCTTTCTCTCTGTTTCTCTCTCTCTCTGTTTCTCTCTCTTCTCTCTCTCTCTGTTTCTCTCTCTCTCTCTTTGTTTCTCTCTCTTCGTTTCTCTCTCTCTTTCTCTCTGTTTCTCTCTCTTCGTTTCTCTCTCTCTCTGTTTCTCTCTCTCTCTCTTTGTTTCTCTCTCTTTGTTTCTCTTTCTCTGTTTCTCTTTCTCTCTGTTTCTCTCTCTGTTTCTCTCTCTCTCACACTCTCTGTTTCTCTCTCTCTCTTTTTCTCTCTCTCTCACACTCGCTCTGTTTCTCTCTTTCTGTTTCTCTCTCTCTGTTTCTCTCTCTCTGTTTCTCTCTCTCACACTCGCTCTGTTTCTCTCTCTCTGTTTCTCTCTCTCTCTGTTTCTCTCGCTCTGTTTCTCTCTCGCTCTGTTTCTCTCTCGCTCTGTTTCTCTGTTTCTCTCTCTCTGTTTCTCTCTCTCTCTCTCTCTGTTTCTCTCTCTCTCTGTTTCTCTTTCTCTCTGTTTCTCTCTCTCTCTGTTTCTCTCTCTCTCTCTGTTTCTCTCTCTCTCTCTCTCTCTGTTTCTCTCTCTCTCTCTCTCTCTGTTTCTCTCTCTCTCTCTCTGTTTCTCTCTCGCTCTGTTTCTCTCTCGCTCTGTTTCTCTCTCTGTTTCTCTCTCTCTGTTTCTCTCTCTCTCACACTCGCTCTGTTTCTCTCTCTGTGTTTCTCTCTCTCTCTGTTTCTCTCTCTCTCTCTCTCTCTCTCTCTCTCTCTCTCTCTCTCTCTCTCTGTTTCACTCTCTCTCTCTCTCTCTCTGTTTCACTCTGTCCCACAGCATTGTGAGTAACAGTTAAGTATCAATATTGCAGCATCTGCAGTCTGTTACCATTGTTACCAAGTCCCCAAACTCACTTATCCAAATAGGTCATTTTACTGTTTTACTTGTACTTACTGTTTAAATATATATATATATATTCTCACTTGGATTTTGTGGGTCACTGTGTAAATACATCAAATTTAATGTGTTTTAATTTTAGGCTTTAAGGCAACAAAAGGTGAACATTTTGAAAGAGGGTGGTTACTTTCTATACCCACGTATCTATCTAGACCTCTATGGTGAGAACCACCAGAGATTGTGTACAGAACTGAGGGACAGGATTGACAACAGACGACTAGAGGGCTATATTAAGACATGGAAAAATGGCATGCTTAATCATTCTCTGCGTGGTTCTATTTATCTTTCAAAGAAGTTGAGCCACGGACTCTCTTGAGATTTGGGTCTCTTTTGTTGCTGAGCACAATGAGTATATCCTATACGCGTTTGCCAGTTTGTGTCCTCTCACCGTATACAATGCAGGGGATTGGTGCTGGTCCTGAGAGAAAGAATACAAAGAAACAATACATTATTTAAGAGTTGGGTTGAAGTTTGGGGTCAATTCCATTTAAATTCCAGTCAATTCAGGAAGTACACTGAAATTCAAATTCAAAACCATTCATTTTCAATGAGGAACATTTGGAATTGGAATTTGGTTTGCCTTCTGAATTGACTGGAATTGAAATGGAAATTGAGTGGAACAATCTACCTGTAGCCTATAGATCATTTGACCCTTGACCTCCCCACCTGACCTGACTTCTCTTCCTGTCAAGGAGCAGTTCGGAACGGCGGAAGGAGAAGTCTCGTGACGCGGCACGCTGTCGTCGAAGTAAGGAGACAGAGGGGTTCTACGAGCTGGCCCATCAGCTGCCCCTCCCACACAGCGTCAGCTCCCACTTGGACAAAGCCTCCATCATGAGACTGGCCATCAGCTTCCTGCGCACCCGCAAGGTCGTCGGCCCAGGTCAGCGCTATATCATACACGCATACACACACAAACACACACACGTACAAAGACACACATACACACGTAGTCAGACACACACACATATACCTTCACTCTTCTCCTGATAAAGCATATACTTATTACTAAATACATATGTTTTATGAAGATATACTTATGTCACCTGTCTGTCAAGACTATCAAATCCATAATCCCTGGTGTGTGTGTGTTGTTATCTAGTCATAGCAAGATACTTATTGCTGCACTTGGTTACTATAAGGATATCAATGTCCCATTAGGTCACTGATATATGGGATGGAGATTATGAATCACTGATCTGCCTCCTCCTCTACTATAATTGTGACAGTGAAGTAAACAAAGGAAACAGCACTGGGACAGATGATGGAAATCCTTGGTGAGAGTGGACAGACATGGAGGAAAGAAGAATCTGGCAAGCATGTCTCTGGAAGTTTCTTGGATCCAGGGCGGAAGTGTGTGCATTGGGAGGGAGGGTGGGGGAGGTCATTACACTTGTCCTCCTTCCCGTGCTTTTATAAAATTAGAATCTCCGGAAGACAGACAAAGGAACCTCTTTATTGTTCTGGCGTTCCACAATGTCTGTGTTTTGAAATAAGGAGACATCAGACTTCATCGCATGAAAACACTACGGAAGCAACTCCAGATGCAAAATGTATCTATATTATTTACAATAGTTTCTGGTCCTTGCCATGGCACCCTGGTTATCTCCTGCCTCTCTTTGCCATCTCCCCTGGTCAAACAGTGCAACTTCACTGCAACAAGTGAAATCTATGTAAGCTTAAATATCTTAATAAGACAATTAAGGTAAAATATCTTGAAATAAGATAAACAACTTCAATTAAGACTTTTTTTGAAGGTTAAAATATGCAACGTTATCTGGCAATGGTGTTAGCTAATTTAGCCTGGTAAAAATAATAAGCATTTTAAGTGAATTTTCACTCAACATAAGGTATTTAGGCTTGAACTTATTTCAGTGTTCTGCCTAGAGGTGGTTCAGTGAGAAGGTGAGACATATTGAGCAAAGGAGATGGGATGTATAGGTTCAGAATAGGCTGGATTTGGTCAGTGAGGGACTGTAGGGGATGGCGAGGGACAGAATCGCTGCTCTGTGGAGGGGAGATGGTACAGACGATTGTCTTATCTGCACAGCTGTGCTTCTGATTGGAGTGGGATGGAGAATGTGATTGGAAGGCACTCAGAGGAAGGCCCGGCTCTGCCACTGTGAGACTGGCGCTCCCTCTCTCAAGTCAGCCATAACACAGACCTGCCTTGGCGCTATGCAACACCTCCCTACACACACACACACACACACACACACACACACACACACACACACACACACACACACACACACACACACACACACACACACACACACACACACACACACACACACACACACACACACACACACACACACACACACACACACCTACACCTACCACATGTCACTCCCAAGGAGAAAGAATCATACAGATTGTTGAAGTGCCCTTTTTATGCCTCTCTAAAACAGAACAGTTGTATAACAGCCATGCATTCACGCGCACACACACTGCCGCAGCAGCGGAAACACCTCTGTGACCGTATACACTGAGTATACCAAACATTAAGAACACCTTCCTATTATTGAGTTGCACCTCACCCACCCACCCATTTGCCCTCAGAACAGCCTCAATTCGTCAGGGCAGGGACTCTACAAGGTGTCGAAAGCGTTCAACAGGGATACTGGCCCATATTGAATTATGTCAAGTTGGCTGGATGTCCTTTGAGTGTTGGACCATTCTTGATACACACGGGAAACTGTTGAGCGTGAAAAACCCAGCAGCGTTGCAGTTCTTGGCATAAAGCGGTGCACCTGGCACCTACTACCATACCCCATTCAAAGGCACTCAAATCTTTTGTTTTGCCAATTCACCCTCTGAATGGCACACATACTGTACACATTCCATGTCTCAATTGTCTCAAGGCTTTTAAAATTATATAACCTGTCTCCACCACTTCATCTACAATGATTGAAGTGGATTTAACAATGACATCATCAAGGGATCATAGCTTTCACCTGGATTCACCTGGTCAGTCTATGTCATGTTTTGTATACTCAGTGTATAAGAGCAGCCCATGTGGTTCTGGGACACTGATACACTGGCCCCTCAGCCACTATGGCACTGAATGAATGATTGACTAATTGAGTCAATTACAGCTATTCACAGGGATAAAGTTTCAATGAATCTTATGGTTGCTGACAAGCTTGATTTTGATGTGCATTAAACATTTCCTCTAAAACTACCAGCCTTATCATTCTTACTCAGAATACGAACTATGTTGATTTCCATCTGAGAACAGCATCAGACCGTGTTTTAAACTATGTTGATTTCCATCTGAGAACAGCATCAGACCGTGTTTTAAACTATGTTGATTTCCGTCTGAGAACAGCATCAGGCCGCATTTTAAACTATGTTGATTTCCATCTGAGAACAGCATCAGACCGCGTTTTAAACTATGTTGATTTCCATCTGAGAACAGCATCAGGCCGCATTTTAAACTATGTTGATTTCCATCTGAGAACAGCATCAGGCCGCATTTTAAACTATGTTGATTTCCATCTGAGAACAGCATCAGGCCGCATTTTAAACTATGTTGATTTCCATCTGAGAACAGCATCAGGCCGCATTTTAAACTATGTTGATTTCCATCTGAGAACAGCATCAGACCGCGTTTTAAACTATGTTGATTTCCATCTGAGAACAGCATCAGGCCGTGTTTTAAACTATGTTGATTTCCACCTGAGAACAGCATCAGGCCGTGTTTTAAACTATGTTGATTTCCACCTGAGAACAGCATCAGGCCGTGTTTTAAACTATGTTGATTTCCACCTGAGAACAGCATCAGGCCGTGTTTTAAACTATGTTGATTTCCACCTGAGAACAGCATCAGGCCGCGTTTTAAACTATGTTGATTTCCACCTGAGAACAGCATCAGGCCGTGTTTTAAACTATGTTGATTTCCGTCTGAGAACAGCATCAGACCGTGTTTTAAACTATGTTGATTTCCATCTGAGAACAGCATCAGGCCGCGTTTTAAACTATGTTGATTTCCACCTGAGAACAGCATCAGGCCGTGTTTTAAACTATGTTGATTTCCGTCTGAGAACAGCATCAGACCGTGTTTTAAACTATGTTGATTTCCATCTGAGAACAGCATCAGACCGCATTTTAAACTATGTTGATTTCCGTCTGAGAACAGCATCAGGCCGCGTTTTAAACTATGTTGATTTCCATCTGAGAACAGCATCAGGCCGCATTTTAAACTATGTTGATTTCCGTCTGAGAACAGCATCAGACCGTGTTTTAAACTATGTTGATTTCCATCTGAGAACAGCATCAGGCCGCATTTTAAACTATGTTGATTTCCGTCTGAGAACAGCATCAGGCCGCATTTTAAACTATGTTGATTTCCATCTGAGAACAGCATCAGGCCGCATTTTAAACTATGTTGATTTCCATCTGAGAACAGCATCAGGCCGTGTTTTAAACTATGTTGATTTCCGTCTGAGAACAGCATCAGGCCGCGTTTTAAACTATGTTGATTTCCATCTGAGAACAGCATCAGGCCGCATTTTAAACTATGTTGATTTCCATCTGAGAACAGCATCAGACCGTGTTTTAAACTATGTTGATTTCCATCTGAGAACAGCATCAGGCCGCATTTTAAACTATGTTGATTTCCGTCTGAGAACAGCATCAGGCCGCGTTTTAAGCTATGTTGATTTCCGTCTGAGAACAGCATCAGGCCGCGTTTTAAACTATGTTGATTTCCACCTGAGAACAGCATCAGACCGTGTTTTAAACTATGTTGATTTCCATCTGAGAACAGCATCAGACCGTGTTTTAAACTATGTTGATTTCCATCTGAGAACAGCATCAGGCCGCATTTTAAACTGTTGATTTCCATCTGAGAACAGCATCAGGCCGCGTTTTAAACTATGTTGATTTCCGTCTGAGAACAGCATCAGGCCGTGTTTTAAACTATGTTGATTTCCATCTGAGAACAGCATCAGGCCGCATTTTAAACTATGTTGATTTCCATCTGAGAACAGCATCAGGCCGCGTTTTAAACTATGTTGATTTCCATCTGAGAACAGCATCAGGCCGCATTTTAAACTATGTTGATTTCCATCTGAGAACAGCATCAGGCCGCGTTTTAAACTATGTTGATTTCCATCTGAGAACAGCATCAGGCCGCATTTTAAACTATGTTGATTTCCATCTGAGAACAGCATCAGGCCGCATTTTAAACTATGTTGATTTCCATCTGAGAACAGCATCAGACCGTGTTTTAAACTATGTTGATTTCCATCTGAGAACAGCATCAGGCCGCATTTTAAACTGTTGATTTCCATCTGAGAACAGCATCAGGCCGCGTTTTAAACTATGTTGATTTCCGTCTGAGAACAGCATCAGGCCGTGTTTTAAACTATGTTGATTTCCATCTGAGAACAGCATCAGGCCGCATTTTAAACTATGTTGATTTCCATCTGAGAACAGCATCAGGCCGCATTTTAAACTATGTTGATTTCCATCTGAGAACAGCATCAGGCCGCGTTTTAAACTATGTTGATTTCCATCTGAGAACAGCATCAGGCCGCATTTTAAACTATGTTGATTTCCATCTGAGAACAGCATCAGGCCGCATTTTAAACTATGTTGATTTCCGTCTGAGAACAGCATCAGGCCGCGTTTTAAACTATGTTGATTTCCATCTGAGAACAGCATCAGGCCGCGTTTTAAACTATGTTGATTTCCATCTGAGAACAGCATCAGGCCGTGTTTTAAACTATGTTGATTTCCGTCTGAGAACAGCATCAGACCGTGTTTTAAACTATGTTGATTTCCACCTGAGAACAGCATCAGACCGTGTTTTAAACTATGTTGATTTCCATCTGAGAACAGCATCAGGCCGCGTTTTAAACTATGTTGATTTCCATCTGAGAACAGCATCAGGCCGCGTTTTAAACTATGTTGATTTCCATCTGAGAACAGCATCAGGCCGTGTTTTAAACTATGTTGATTTCCACCTGAGAACAGCATCAGGCCGTGTTTTAAACTATGTTGATTTCCGTCTGAGAACAGCATCAGACCGTGTTTTAAACTATGTTGATTTCCATCTGAGAACAGCATCAGGCCGCATTTTAAACTATGTTGATTTCCGTCTGAGAACAGCATCAGGCCGTGTTTTAAACTATGTTGATTTCCACCTGAGAACAGCATCAGACCGTGTTTTAAACTATGTTGATTTCCACCTGAGAACAGCATCAGACCGTGTTTTAAACTATGTTGATTTCCACCTGAGAACAGCATCAGGCCGTGTTTTAAACTATGTTGATTTCCACCTGAGAACAGCATCAGACCGTGTTTTAAACTATGTTGATTTCCACCTGAGAACAGCATCAGACCGTGTTTTAAACTATGTTGATTTCCACCTGAGAACAGCATCAGGCCGTGTTTTAAACTATGTTGATTTCCGTCTGAGAACAGCATCAGACCGTGTTTTAAACTATGTTGATTTCCGTCTGAGAACAGCATCAGGCCGCGTTTTAAACTATGTTGATTTCCATCTGAGAACAGCATCAGGCCGCATTTTAAACTATGTTGATTTCCACCTGAGAACAGCATCAGACCGTGTTTTAAACTATGTTGATTTCCATCTGAGAACAGCATCAGACCGTGTTTTAAACTATGTTGATCTGAGAACAGCATCAGGCCGCGTTTTAAACTATGTTGATTTCCATCTGAGAACAGCATCAGACCGTGTTTTAAACTATGTTTATCTGAGAACAGCATCAGGCCGTGTTTTAAACTATGTTGATTTCCATCTGAGAACAGCATCAGACCGTGTTTTAAACTATGTTTATCTGAGAACAGCATCAGGCCGTGTTTTAAACTATGTTGATCTGAGAACAGCATCAGACCGTGTTTGAAACTATGTTTATCTGAGAACAGCATCAGGCCGTGTTTTAAACTATGTTTATCTGAGAACAGCATCAGACCGTGTTTTAAACTATGTTTATCTGAGAACAGCATCAGGCCGTGTTTTAAACTATGTTGATCTGAGAACAGCATCAGACCGTGTTTTAAACTATGTTTATCTGAGAACAGCATCAGGCCGTGTTTTAAACTATGTTTATCTGAGAACAGCATCAGACCGTGTTTTAAACTATGTTTATCTGAGAACAGCATCAGGCCGTGTTTTAAACTATGTTTATCTGAGAACAGCATCAGGCCGTGTTTTAAACGATGTTTATCTGAGAACAGCATCAGGCCGTGTTTTAAACTATGTTGATCTGAGAACAGCATCAGGCCGTGTTTTAAACTATGTTTATCTGAGAACAGCATCAGACCGTGTTTTAAACTATGTTTATCTGAGAACAGCATCAGACCGTGTTTTAAACTATGTTTATCTGAGAACAGCATCAGGCCGTGTTTTAAACTATGTTTATCTGAGAACAGCATCAGACCGTGTTTTAAACTATGTTTATCTGAGAACAGCATCAGGCCGTGTTTTAAACTATGTTTATCTGAGAACAGCATCAGGCCGTGTTTTAAACTATGTTTATCTGAGAACAGCATCAGACCGTGTTTTAAACTATGTTTATCTGAGAACAGCATCAGGCCGTGTTTTAAACTATGTTTATCTGAGAACAGCATCAGACCGTGTTTTAAACTATGTTTATCTGAGAACAGCATCAGACCGTGTTTTAAACTATGTTTATCTGAGAACAGCATCAGACCGTGTTTTAAACTATGTTTATCTGAGAACAGCATCAGACCGTGTTTTAAACTATGTTGATCTGAGAACAGCATTAGACCGTGTTTTAAACTATGTTTATCTGAGAACAGCATCAGACCGTGTTTTAAACTATGTTTATCTGAGAACAGCATCAGGCCGTGTTTTAAACTATGTTTATCTGAGAACAGCATCAGGCCGTGTTTTAAACTATGTTTATCTGAGAACAGCATTAGACCGTGTTTTAAACTATGTTTATCTGAGAACAGCATCAGACCGTGTTTTAAACTATGTTTATCTGAGAACAGCATCAGACCGTGTTTTAAACTATGTTTATCTGAGAACAGCATCAGACCGTGTTTTAAACTATGTTGATCTGAGAACAGCATCAGGCCGCGTTTTAAACTATGTTGATTTCCATCTGAGAACAGCATCAGACCGTGTTTTAAACTATGTTTATCTGAGAACAGCATCAGGCCGTGTTTTAAACTATGTTTATCTGAGAACAGCATCAGGCCGCGTTTTAAACTATGTTGAATTTGTTGCATTTGCACTGAGCTGAGATGGGGTAAAATGTAACGTTCAACAGGAAAGTCCTCTGAGTTCAGATCAGTAGGATACAGTACAGACACTACAGGAAATGATGCAAGACATGGCATCCTGTGACCTGTTTTATAATCTATGCTTTTGTTGAAGCTTTTGTAGTCCTGTAGTAGTTTGATGTTAACATACTGTACCTATTACCTCATTTAACCATGACTCAGCTCAAATGGGAGTTATTACAATCCCAAACATTCTACTCAAAATTGTAGAGGAGGAAACTACAGATGCAAAAATCAAGTGTTCAGGCTAAAAGGTGGTCCTGTAGAGTTGAGTCTCCCATCAGCCGAAGACCCATGAGAAAGTCGTTGCTCCCCTGGGGCTACATTCTCTGGGCTGGGCCAAAATCCCAAATCCAGGCCCAGGCCTTCTTGGCCCCCCGTAGGCCTTGAGAACAGTTCTTATCTAAGGGAAGCACACTGGAGGAATCACAGGCTTCCGACCCCCAGCATGGAGCCACGTTTTGTTCACTGGGACTCTGTAGTCGCTCTGCTGCCTCCCTTTTGAGCCCATGCCAGATTAACTTTATCTACATTTTCTCACTTGGCTTCAAGTAACGTGGTGCAGACTGCAGAGATTTTTGGGGGGTTGTGTAGGTTTCATTAGATTTAGCTACAACATCTTGGATACTGAGCTTCCAATTGGCTTATTCAACCCCCCTCCTCTCCCTTGTAACTATTCCCCAGGTCGTTGCTGTAAATGAGAATGTGTTCTCAGTCAACTTTTTAAAAAAAACATACAAATACTGTGCAGTATGTATTGTACGTTACACAGTGACTTTCAGTGTGCTGGGAATGTTTGTCTCAAGGTTAAGGCTAACTCATTAGTGTGTGCCTTAAGATGGACACTGTTAAAGCAACAGCCTTTCTCAAGTGTGTGTGTGTGTGTGTGTGTGTGTGTGTGTGTGTGTGTGTGTGTGTGTGTGTGTGTGTGTGTGTGTGTGTGTGTGTGTGTGTGTGTGTGTGTGTGTGTGTGTGTGTGTGTGTGTGTGTGTGTGTGTGTGTGTGTGTGTGTGTGTGTGTGTGTGTGTGTGTGTGTGTGTGTGTGTGTGTGTGTGTGTGTGTGTGTGTGTGAGGGAAGCGACCAAGGGAAGGTCAGGGGATTTGGGAGTGTTCAGAGATGCAGGATGAAGTTGTTCTGGTTTGTTTTGGACATGGGCCAGGGCTTCAAGAAGGAAAACAAGCTTGACACACACACACACACACACACAAACAGGTCCAGAACAAATTGAAGAAAACAGAGTATTATGCAGAGCCTTGATTGCATGGAATTCCCTTCCATCTCATATAGCGCAAGTGAACAGTAAACCTGGTTTCAAAGAACAAATAAAGCAGCACCACATGGCACAATGCCTCTCCCCTGTGTGACCTACTTGTTGTGTGTATGTACTGAATATGTGTAACTGATAAATGCACACACACACACATACACACACATACTACATGTCAATGTTTATAAATGTATATATACTGAACAAAAATATAAACGCAACAATTTCAAATATTTTACTGAGTTACAGTTCATATGAGGACATCAGTCAATTGAAATTAATTCATTAGGCCCTAATCTATGGATTTCACATGACTGGGTATTTAGATAAGCATCTGTTTGTCACAGATACCTTAAAAGAAATGGGCATCACAATGGAACTCAGAATCTCATCAAGGTATTTCTGTGCATTTAAATTGCCATTTAAATGCAATTGTGGTTGTTGTCTGTAGCTTATGCCTGCCCATACCATAACCCCACCCCCACCATTAGGCACTCTGTTCACAACGTTGACATCAGCAAACCACTCGCCCACATGACGCCATACACATGCTCTGCGGTTATGAGGCCAATTGGACGTATTGCCAAATTCTCTAAAACGATGTTGGAGGCGGCTTATGGTAGAGAAATTAACATTCAATTCCTGTAGTCAGCATGCCAATAGCACGCTCCCTCAACTTGAGACATCTTTGGCGTTGGGTTGTGTGACACAACTGCACATTTTATTGTCCCCAGCGCAAGGTATCCTACCGATCCTCGACTTCGGCGATGTCATCTACAAAATCGCTTCCAACACTCTACTCAGCAAACTGGATGCAGTTTATCACAGTGCCATCCGTTTTGTCACTAAAGCACCTTATACTACCCACCACTGCGACTTGTATGCTCTAGTCGGCTGGCCCTCGCTACATATTCGTCGCCAGACCCACTGGCTCCAGGTCATCTACAAGGCCATGCTAGGTAAAGCTCCGCCTTATCTCAGTTCACTGGTCACGATGGCAACACCCATCCGTAGCACGCGCTCCAGCAGGTGTATCTCACTGATCATCCCTAGAGCCAACACCTCATTCGGCCGCCTTTCGTTCCAGTACTCTGCTGCCTGTGACTGGAACGAATTGCAAAAAATCGCTGAAGTTTTATCTCCTCACCAACTTAAAACATCAGCTATCTGAGCAGCTAACCGATCGCTGCAGCTGTACATAATCTATTGGTAAATAGCCCACCCATTTTCACCTACCTCATCCCCACAGTTTTTATTTATTTACTTTTCTGCTCTTTTGCACACCAATATCTCTACCTGTACATGATCATCTGATCATTTATCACTCCAGTGTTAATCTGCAATATTGTAATTATTCCCCTACCTCCTCATGCTTTTTGCACACATTGTATATAGACTCCCCTTTTTTTCTACTGTGTTATTGACTTGTTAATTGTTTACTCCATGTGTAACTCTGTGTTGTCTGTTCACACTGCTATGCTTTATCTTGGCCAGGTCGCAGTTGCAAATGAGAACTTGTTCTCAACTAGCCTACCTGGTTAAATAAAGGTGAAATAATTTTTTTTTTAAAGGTGCACCTGTGTAATAATCCAGCTGTTTAATCAGCTTCATGATATGCCACACGTGTCAGGTGGATGGATTATCTTGGCAAAGTAGAAATTCTCACTAACAAGGACGTAAACAAATTTGTGCCCAACATTTGAGAGAAATACGCTTTTAGTGCATCTTTTATGTCAGCTCATTAAACATGGGACCAACACTTTACATGTTGCGTTTATTTTTTTGTTCGGTGTAAAGTATTTAGTCTGTATGTATTTTTTGTTATGTGTCGGACCTCAGTAAGACTAGCTGTCGCCATTCACAATGAGACAAACTTGTGCCGAACACACACACGTACACACACACAGTTATATAATGTTGCACATCTGACGTGAGTGTTTTCCCAAAGGCTGCTCCAACGGTGCAGAGACTGAGGAGGACAGACAGACGGACAGTATGTATTTGAAGTCACTGGAGGGGTTTGTCACTGTGGTTACATCAGACGGCGACATGATCTTCCTCTCAGAAAACATCAACAAGTTCATGGGCTTAACACAGGTGAGCAGAAACATTACATGATTGAAACATCATACATAATCAGGTTGTTTGTTATGTACAATGCATCCAGTACTCTCTCCCTGGAGACAGACAGACAGACAGAAAGACAGAAAGACAGACAGGAAGGCAGAAAGACAGACAGGCAGGCAGAAAAACAGACAGACGGACAGGAAGGCAGACAGACAGACAGGAAGGCAGACAGACAGACACACAGAGATGGGCTGTAGCTGGTGATGTCTCTCATAGCCGTGTGAAATGTCAGCCCTGTCAGAGGCCTGTTTGGCACTACCTAGCTATGTAGGACAGAAGGCCCTCTACCACTTTTTACACTATCAGTTTTACCTCCTATATTTCTTACAGCTAATGTCTCTTATAACCAATGCTCTCAGAGAGCCAGAGTCTTCATAACCTCTTTACTGTGACTGAATGCTGAATGTAGGTGTTACTAGTCTCTTTGGCAATGTAACAAATGGTTGTCACTGTCTGTGTCCTTGCTGACGTGACACCATATGTGTGTGTCTACAGGTAGAGTTGACTGGACAAAGCATCTTTGACTTCACCCACCCCTGCGACCACGATGAGATTCGCGAGAACCTGAGTCTGAAAAATGGTACGTGAAAGAGTGTGTTCGTAACTGTCGTTTAATTAACACGTGCACATACCAAAACATGCAGAGACCGTGTAGAGTGGAATCTATAGCTCGCCAACAGAGAGATAGAAAAGTGTGTATGGTGAATGTGTGCTGGGACAAGGGCCTTGGACTGATATGAGAGGAGAGGAAGAAAGGAGAGAGGAGCGGATCACAGTGGCTCTCTGAGATAGGCAGGATGGAATGCCATACTGTCTCTGGGCGGACGCACACACACACTGTGTTCTCTATAGCAGCCTTAGCCTATTGTGTTAATCAGAAGTTGTAGAATTGCATAACATAACTTCATGTTCCAGGCTATAAACACTACTCCACTACCATATGAACACTTGCTGTTGGACAATAAACTGCTATATAATTACTTAATAACACTAAAATAACAGCTATCTCGGCCATGTCTTGTGTGCCATGCCAAGAGAAAATACTGTAATGATGGTAGAAATAATATTCTGGACACACTGGCTCTTTCCCTGCGTCTCTCCCCAGTTCCCCTCTAATCTCTCCGTGTTCTGCTGTTCTGTTTCTTTTGTTATTGAATCCATTTCTCTCGCTCCGGTGTGGGCCACACCATGGTGATCAGACTAGGGACCTAGTAGGCCGACTCCTAGGGCCCCTTCCTTTAACTGTTGATAGAGGAGGGGCCAGAGGAGGGTGGAAAGGTTGGTAAACGAGCGTGCGCTGCTGTTGTGTCCACACACACTGCAATCCATGCCAGGCCTTTCCCTGGCGCCACCCCCCTCATGG